>NW_011500322.1:149432-171157 GCF_000495115.2 Populus euphratica
TCATCAATTAATCCTTTCATTTATGTGATAGGCCTGTATTTAAAATGAACATTTACTATAAATTAAAGGTATCTTATATTATTAGATATATTATTATAAAATATGCTTTAGTTATAGAGTTATTGATACTTCAAGTGCAAAATAATGATATAAAACCTTGATAAAAATGCACTTTTAAGTACTAATCACTTATATCCTAAACAACTTGCTATTAACATGTCTTATCATTTTTTTCTTATTAATTCTTAATACCATGCTTGTTAAATGATTAATATAGATTTGTGTCGTATAACATTTGATACATCAAATACTTGATTCTTCATAATCTTCATCCAACATCATGTTATGAGATGAACTTGATTTATAGTCAATCTAAGTTAGTATCACGAATACCTGCTAAAATTTTAAAGTATTATGTAAATAAGATGATCAATATAATTATGTTGATAATTTATAAAGAGTTTATACTTTACTTATCTTTAATACTATTAGTGAATCCTTTAACCTTGACATTTGTTTTCATCATTGTATAATCTTCACATTAATCTTACATCTCAAAGTCTTCTTTACTTATCATCACCATCATCATCATTGTTGTTGTTGTTATAGTTCACCTCCTTGTGGTATGACCTCGGTCTTGCCAGGTTATTTATTACTTTGACTCTCCTACATTTGGGATAAAACATCAACTCTTTAATCATATCAACCTTATCTTGATTTGGGTTTTCATTTTGTTTTTTTTTGTTTTTTTTTTCTTTTCATTGAGTTATTATTTGGAAATTAACTTTTTTTTCTTTCACTTAGTTAAGATTCTTCAAATTCAATAATTTTTCCATCTTATTTTAGTTTATTTATTTATTGTTAAATTTCTTATTTCACGAAAAGATATTTTAAATTAGTTTGCATTTTAGTTGAAATTAAATCTCTTTTCAAACAATTATAAAAATACCCTTACACGTAAGTATGATACATTTAAAATAAATTTATATTAACTAATATGTCAGTAAATTTGAATTGTTTAATCAATAGGTCATATATTATTGGGCCATTTAAGATATATATTCCTAGCCATATATATAAAAACGCACATATTATGCATTGTCCATTGTTTGTAAGGATAGAGAATCTAGAGTTAGTTGATTCAAAATAAAGAAGATTGTGCAAAGAGTTTACAATTCTTCTAACTAAGTTTTTTTTTCCTTATAATCTTTTACTTAAAGATATTATTAGTTGTTGAGAAAGTTAAGACATCTTTTTTTCTTAGCATAACCTTGTATAATTTGCATTACTTTGGTGTTAGACTTAAGCTCAATGAAGCCATCATGTTCAACAATTTTGTTAGCCAATATGTTAGGCTTGGTTGGGGTTATGAAAACCTATTATAGTCTTTTTGTAGGGCATAAAAATAGAGGGACATACCTTTTGAATAACAACAATATGATATTATTAAATGTGATGGAATGATATTGTTGATCTATGTTATGGTGGTATTGGATTTTAGGTTTTTTAGGTAAAAAATCATGAATTTTAGGTTTTGTATTTTGACTTAGGTAAGAGAGGAAGGACAATGGTAGTAAAATAGGTTTTGTTGCTAAACTTGTATAAATGTTTCTGAAAAATTAAAAATAGATGAATAGTAGTCATAAATAAAATCAACTGGATTGTGACTTTATTTGTTAATGTGTATTTGTAAGTGCTAAAATTCTGGCTAGTCTCCCATATAAAGTAGATGTTGCTAATTTTTTAAAACAAGATACATTAAGAATGTTATTATATTTTTTATGATTTAATTTGTTTAGATTATGAAGAGAAGCTCGTTAGTGAGTAATATAGATAATAGTGTTGCTAGTTCTTCTAACAACACTTCTAATGACAATGAGTCACTAGGTTCTGACTATGACTATGCACCTAAGGTACAAGCACCCTTTTTTAATGTAGGCTCATCAAATGCAATGCCACCTGATAGAAATAGTATTTAATGTGAGCTAGATGTATGCGTTGGAAAGTAAATTGATTAATGAAAGTTTAATCATAATATGTAAGTTCGTTTTCATTGCCTGTATAATTACATAATAAATAACAATGGATATTTTTTTAATAATTAATTTCAATGAACTATTGGAATTCTAGGCTTATAAATATAAAGGTTGCTCACACAATAACATTGGTGATGAAATTGTAGATAAAAGTGCCTTTATTCTAATGGATTTGGGTTTCAAAAAATCTTGAATGAAACCCTATGATTGATGTATGGTTCAAAAAGTTCAAGGTTAGTATATACATAATAGTTATTTTATTATTATTATTTTATTTTGGTCAATTTTTTTAATTTTAATGAATTAATTATTTTATAAAATTGACATACAAGGAAATTTTTTATTGGGATAAGGCTGACAACGGCGTTTCTGGAGGATTTAGGAGAATCACAATGCTATTAGGCAATATTGACTATTAAAATTTTGTTTTTCATTATCTTAATTAATAATTTATTTCTATCATATAAATTGCATGATTTTTGGTATGAGACGCAAGAAAAAGAAAAGAAATATACACGAGAAAGAGGTCTTTCAAGTTGCAGTAAACCCCCACACATCTTAGAGGCTATATGAGAAGTTTATATCTAGCAAGTGATATCTATGTTTTTGGTGTAGGGATCGCGGTCTAGTGCGAAGAACTAAAATATAGAGATTCATAGTTCAATTACCACTTTTATTTTGCATGCAAAGTGGATGTTGAGATTCTTTTTTATTATATTTTTTTAAATGTCATTCTTAAATGCGAATCAAGACCGATTGAGTTTTTTTTGTAAAAACTCACATAAAAAATGAAAACCTTTAAAAAAGGATGCAACAACTCATAAATAGTTGTGCTTAGAAGTTCATGATAATTTCGTTTTCAATGATTTTTTCTTAATTTATTATTTTTATTAATTAGCTAACTATTTTTCTACGAAACATATACCACACAATTGTAGGAAAGATATGAGGCAATCTATTGACCTATTTAGAACTCGATCTAGATTTATGGTTGAATGTCAAATCATTTAGTGGACCCAATATAACTCAAGTTTATGGTATCTAAAACACTACGATCGAGAATATAAAGATAGGTCATTGTTTATCAACTATTGGTTCGTCGTAATTGGGTTCAAGCTCCTAATTTTTTGTCATCTAAGCTCTTGTATGAGAACAAGTTGAAGCTTAAATAACTCAACTTAATGTTGAGACAACTCAGCTTAGGTTCAAGAAAACAAAACTTAGGTAATTGTATGTTGAGTTTTTGTCAAACCTTGGTGGTACATGTGGTTTATCTTATCACCTACCCAATCCTAAAAAAGATTAATCTCTACCTCGTCCTCCTCCAACTCCAATTTTTGTCCTCTAGATAAATGATATTAAAATGATATATTTTTAAATTGGTAATAAATATTCAGTTTTTTTATTTTAGTTTTATTTACTTTAATTTTTTTAATATTAAATAAAATATTGATGGACTAAGTTGCTTGAAAAGTTCTAGAAAGTTGGAAAAAAATTATAGGTTTTTTCCACTGACAATTACAAATAAACTTTTTGATAAACTATATCCCTTAGAAAGTTCTAGGGAGTTTTTAAAAAAAACATTACATCACTTTGCTATTAATCATTATAGAAAAAATCATTGATAAAATAAGTCCCTCAAAAACTAATATGAATTCAATCACTGATGGAATTTCAAATGGTTTTTTCTGTCGGTGATATACTATACTCATCAATGAAATTTTTAATGAAAAGATGGCAATATTTTTTTTTTTATTTGGTGTGTTTTTTAGTCTGTAAATCCATTAGTGAGTATATTACGTGGATGTAACGATATAATAAAAATTACCAACAATAGATTTTTCAACATCCATCTATCATTTATAATTCCATTGGTAAATGATTTTCTAACAAAACTAGTGTTTAAGTACCGACAGAATAATCCGTCGGTATTATGCAAAATTCTAGTTGTTGGAATCCGAAGAATCTAAATTAGTCGAGAACAAAATGTTCTTATTAATTGCTATAATTATTAGAAAAGGTTCAAAGCTAATGTTCATTAGAATTTTTATTTTAGAAAATAAAATTCACAAAGAATTATACTCTATTTTTATAACCATAATTTTGTTCGAGTTCACACAAGATTTACTATAATGGTGATATAAGAAAAAATAAATTAATATTAAGAAAAATCTTACCCTTGATAAAAACTATACATGCTAAAAAATAATCATAATGGAAGGTTTTTAAAGAATTCTAAAATAAAAGAAAGAAAAAGCACTTAATGGTGAGTTTCTTAGATATGCAAAGAAATTAATATGGATAGTACAATTAAATAATAATTTTATTGAAAGATAAAAATAAAAAAATAAAAAGAATTTATTGCCTTTAGAAGTAAGAAGGTGTACTAATTTGTACTTAAAAAAAAAAAAACCAAGCTCTTAAAGGGCAAGCATATCGTAGTAGCATGGGAATGTGTCAGATTTGCATGCTGACCAAATTCTAGCCCATGTTATAAAATGAAGCAATGAGAAGGATGTTGAAAGTAAGAAGTGCAAGTGAACTAACGAAGCTAAATAATGAAGGAACATGTGACTGAACAATTCCAATTAAATTGGAGGACAAATCTTACCAAACTAAACATGCTAAACTGGACAGTTTGTTTCTATAGCTTTCGTGGGAAGGCGAAGAACTAAATTGATACTGCACTGGGGAGATGGCACTGTTAAGGCAGAATGTGTTAAAAAAATCTATTTTTTATTTTTATTATTCACAAGTTAATATACCAATTTCATATTTTTCCCAGCAAAACTAAAAAAATAATCATGTTACTTGCATATGCCAAGTTTATCAAGATAATCCTTGTTACAATAGATAGTAAAAACAAAATATTTAAGATTCTAATTAGGGTTTAATAAACATAAATTTAATACTTATTATATTATTCACAAGTTATGCATAAGGGTATGTAAATCCATTTTCCGGATATACATTATCTACCAAAAAAAGAATCTATTTTTTTATTATATATATATATATATATATATAAGAGGTTGATATCGGAGATCTACTCAGACTCAACACATCAATAAATCTGGAAATGAGATAGCCAAATTTGGATTCAAAATCAATTAGATTGCTCAGTTGTGCTATCTCCTACATATTAGTATGTTATTATTCCACTTGAGCTAGGTGTTCTTATTCTGAAAGATGCTATGAATTCTATTTAAGTTCGAAATTATATTAATGGAGCTTGCAGAGAGGCAAAGGGAGCTTGCAGTTCATCTGGAAGTACTGTGCAGGAGGAATTCTCCCATTTTCAAGTTTCGAACTTGTAAAAAGAATTAAATTACTCACTCGGATTTAAATCTCAAATTAGACTGAGAAATTACATCCTCTAATGACTTCCTAATCTCCAATATTGTGAATGAAAAAAGAATCACATCACATTGTAAGCTTTATAGAAAAATATGATGAATTTTAAGAGATTGCTATAATGGTAACATTGACAAACACCCATGTCTTAGTGCTTATAGCATTATTGAATTTGATAACTTTTTACTTTTTCATTGAGATATGAGAGAGTAATGATGTAAAGATATGTTTGTACCCTCAATTTCCCATTATGATTTAGTTTGGAAGGCATGAAAAAAATGTGATTTTGCTGGATAAAGAAGAGTTTTTGAGATTATGATAAATATTGTTTTTTTAAATATTTTTTGTTTGGTAATGTATTTAAATAATATTTTATTTTTATTTTTTAAAATTTAATTTTAATATTAACACTTAAAAATAATATCTAAAACTATATATCAACACGTAAAAATAAATATCAAAATTTCTTAAAAACACAGCTTAAAACAACAACAGCCAAAACTTAGAGAACGTTATAAATGCTGACAGAGACATAACAAGGATGACCTAACAGAATGAGAAGAAGCGCCGTCACCAAAACAAATGCCAGCAAAACAAATACGTTATGTACGGACTGTCTCTCCCATAAGCCTGTGGCTCTATAAGAGACATTAACCAACATCAGACCCTCTCAACCAATCACAACTCGACAAGCACTTAACTCCAAAACCACTCCTGTTTTGCAAAACCGCCTTACCAGAGTACCCGACCCAAATCACACTAAACAAAAGAAAAAGAAAGAAAAATTCCTATATATTTTTTTTCATTTCCCATATATACACACACACAGGAACATTCAGTGTTCATACACAAGGAAAGCTTTTGCTTCATAGAATAACAATAACAACACCTCTCTCCACCATCATCACAAAAATAGAAACTTGCCCATAATACCTTCCTATAAATGACTCTATTTCTTTCTTATGTTGGCTTTCTTGTTTTTTCTCGCAATGATTAGCTGAAACCAGAAAATCCTCAGCTAGGGTTTTCTTAGAATTTTTCTTGGTTTCTTTTAACTTACAAAACTCCGAAAGAAATTCAAGAAAAAAAAATGGGGAGAGGCAGGGTTCAGCTGAAACGGATCGAGAACAAGATTAACAGGCAAGTGACGTTCTCTAAGAGAAGAACTGGTTTACTCAAGAAGGCTCATGAGATCTCTGTTCTTTGTGATGCTGATGTGGCTTTGATTGTTTTCTCAACAAGAGGGAAGCTTTTTGAGTACTCCACTGACTCAAGGTTTTTCTTTTTCCTCCAATTATCTTCATTTTTGTTCTTGCATGTTGTTCTTGCTTTGTAGTAAAGTTTCTACTTGTTGTGTGATTTTTTTCCCTATCTCATCTGGGTTCTGCCTGTTGTTATTTTTTATGCTGTCCAAAGTCTGCATTACACTGAAATTCATCACCACTGCCCATTTTCTCGCAACAATCTTTGAGCCTTCTTTTCTGTCCCCACTCAGGTTTAAACAAGAAATGATGCTATAGTATTATTTGTGTTAAATATATAGAACCTTGATGTTTCTATAGATGTACATATGAGTGACCGTTTTGTGTCATCACTGACTGATGTTTCTATAGATGTACACATGAGTGACCGTTTTGTGTCATCACTGACTGCTAACTCTGTTATGATTTTTTTCTCTGTAGAGAGAATAAAACTAGAGTTTGGTATTTCTATCTGTTCTAATGCATATAAATATACGTTCAGCAGTACAGGTCTTCTTTACTTTTCGACTCTTATTCGCTTTTGTCTTGCTGGTCAATTTTTTTTTCTTTGTATTGAGAGTTAGTACACCGAAATCAATCAGTAAAAGAGAGAGGAAAGGGATGTTTCAATTATGTACATATTGAAGATTTCGACTCCTGTAAAATTGTCATTACTCAAATGTACTATAGCAAAAACACCCATAAAAATAGCAGTATTTTAGGGGTAGGAAAGGACATGGTTTCCAAATTATAAGCTGAAGATCATATAAGTGGAGCTCAGCAAATCAGGTCTAGGCAAAGGTCATAGAGCTTTGTGTCATTGGGTTTTGTGTAATTCAACGTCTGGTTAGTATCCTAGGATATTAGGACATATATATTGTTGTTGGTGCACCTAGGAATTTGCCCTCTCAATGATATAAAGCAATACTAGTTGGTTATTTAAGATTTCTGCAAAGATCTTCCATTAGAGACCTTAGGTGTTATTATTACTTCAACAAATTACAATGGTAATAGTTGGGGACAATAAGTTGACTAAGACTTACCGCCAGAATTGTATTTTTTTTCCCCAGATTTTCTGGAAATAAGGGATTTGTGTCGACAGTAATTAAGATTAGCTAGCTAACGAATGCTTGTCTTCCTTTAGGAATTTGTTTAAGCAAGGGTATACGAAAGTAGCAGGATTGGTTTCAGATCTTTGTAATAACAATGTCAACCTTTATATCTACCATAGGGTGTACAGATTTAGTGCCTTCACCTCCTTGTAAAAAAAGAGAAGATATATAGGGCATGTATGCATGGACTTGGAATATTCAACCAGATTGCGAGTTTTTATTAGAGTGTTAGATGCAATTTAATCTCAAGCATGATCTGTAGATCTTTTCCACCAGGTCAAAAATACATTTTCTTATGACAAACATTTGAGTACAATGTTACCATTGTTGACTCTAGCTAAATATCACCTTTCCATAAATATATATTGTTGATAAAGGAGAAGTTTGAACTTCGAGTTTGAGGTCTTTTTTGGGGAGATAAGAGACTGGTACAAGTCTCTGTTGTTTGATCTAACGTTTATCTTGCTAAGATAACTCCTATGATCAAATGTTGGTAGTTGAACAAATCGTACATTATTTATATTTTTTTTATAAGTATTATATGCTCTATTTCATTTGGAGTTAGCCGTGTTATGTTTCAAACGAGGCTGGTTTAATTTTGAATTTTTAATTTAAAATTAATATTTTATATTTTTAAATTGTTTTAACATGTAAATATTAAAAATAATTTTAAAATTACTATTTATATCAGCTGTTAATTTTTTTATATTTTTAGATTATTTCAATATATTGATATTAAAAATAATTTTAGAATTTTTGTTTCTATCAATAACCAACTGTATTTGCACAGCTTTAATTGTAATTGAAAGTGTGGTAATTATTGTTTTCAATATTTTTTTTATTTATAAATATATTAAAATATTTTTTTTATTATTTTAAAAAATTTATTTTGATACAGCACATCAAAACAATTTAAAAATACTAAAAAACTAATTTAAAACAAAATAAATTTAAAATTTTAACAAAAAAAATTAAAACTCAATCTCAAAAACCATTTTGACCCTTGCTTTTGTTCTTTTGCAAGGCTTTATGAACGAGGATAGACTCTTGTTCGAATTTTTCAATGGATAAATGAATTTCTCATTGGCAGAAAAAAAAAATGCTGTTTCATATGATGTCAATGCTTGAAGATCAGGACGTTGCATATACAAAATCACATAACAATAATAATAATAATGTCACTCGTCAAACCTTTGTACAATTCACTAGCAAAACAAATAAAGTGCGTGGAGAGTAAACAGAGAAGACATTGAAAAACTGTTGCTAATATTGTTATTGACATTGACCGTAATAACACAAGAAGATAACATATAAAATTTTATTGTACAGTCATTGCATAAAAAAATTAATTTAAAATTTAATTACTTAATATATTTTCTTGAAGTAGTTTATTTTTTTTAGGAAATTTATATGCAAAACCAACCTAAACAAACTAGAAACTCTAAAAATAAAAGAAAATCAATAAAATTTCTAAATAAACTAAGACATTTTTTTATTAAACATATTATTTAATTTCCTAAACTAAATAGGATAAAATAAAAACAATTAAGAAAAAATATTTTTTCTTAAAAATCTCTTGCATTAGTCTCTCTAGATTGAAAAAAAAAAAATCATCCTCAAACTTAAATTATTATTGTCTTAATCTTATAGATGTCCAATTAAGACTTTTCAACTCATTTTCTTTTTTGCTTTAAATGTATAACAATTTTAGATTTTAACTCCAGTTTCTTCGGGTTAAAGTTTGCAAAAAAAAATATCAATTGAGAAATGAGTTCTCTCTCACTATGTTCTAGAGTAAGGAATTGTAAATTTCAAGTTTTCTTCATCAACATATGCTTTATCCATATAACCATTGAAAAAATCTACCTATGGTTTATTATTAAATTTGTAATAAAAAAGATTATCATGACTTAAATTAATAATTTTCTTTACACTCAATCTCTGACTAACTTATCAATAAGAACATTAATGATAACATTATTGCCTTTACTGTCATTATTTTATTCTATCATCATGAAAATAAACATCATAAAGTGGTTGATTCCAATCCATAAAATAGTTAGAATCAAAAAATATTTCAATTTCAATATTATATTCATCTCGATTAAAGAGGTTTCCTCCTTTTCTCATGTGTTTGAAACGAGTTCTTTAAATTAGTCATGGATTTGTGATTACTCTTCTCATGATCTAGTAGTTCTCTTTTATTCATCTTTACTTATCAACAAGATAATTTTTCAACTTATCTGTACATGTTTATCTTTAATCAATTACTTAGTTCTGCAATTTTTTTTTTAATGTCTTTTATTATCATTTCATGAATATCTTTTTTCTAAAAAGAAACCTTCTCATCCCTTGTTATATGAGCACATTTTATTCTACAATTATTTTTTTAATATAATTATTCAATAACACACAACAATTATTAGAAATTATTAGGCTTTCATAACAACTATCATAAATAGAAACAACTGAAGAAAAGAAACACAAGCAAAGCACGTAATTCTACCAAAGTTGCTACAAAAAATACCCTAATTTAAAATTTTATTTTTGAATATTTTTTTAAGTATTTTGTCTTTGAGGTTTACAATTCTTTAAATAAATTCAAAAATCATCTTAAACAAACTAGAAAATCTGAAAAGAAATAATAAAAGTCCCAAACAAACTTACATTACCATTAATTTTATAGTCCATCTCTAAAAGAGAACAAAGTGGTTAATTTTGGATCCACTTTTGATTTTTCAACAAATACCGGAAGAGATGTATTGGCATCTTGGTACTATTTTGTTCTGCATTGTTGAATGGTTTTTTTTTTTTTTTTTTTTTTGAAGTTTAAACAATGAATTCCTATTTTTTAAAAAACTATCACTAATTTTTGGGATTTCTTAGTTGAAACAACAAATTTTTAATTTTCTTACATATCACCATATAACCAAAATCCTTTTATATAAATGATAAAAATAATACTTGATTTAATATTCCTTTATTCTAAAATATCTCATTATTTAATAGCATCCACATCCATGCTCTTTTGTTTTAGCTACATTTTAACTAAACCGACTCTAAAAAATATTATCACATCCATAATATTCACAAAAAAGAATCATGAGTATTTTATTATTATTTTTTGAATCAATGAAAAAAGCAAGAATCCAATAATTTATGAAGTAGAATGGTAAAGCAGGACACATGCAGGAAATTACATATGCAGTTCTTATTTTCATGTTCTGCAAAATTAAACCCAAGCACAGGTGAGGGGAAGAAGCAAGGTCATGCTAACTATCCACTCCAAATCTAAATGCCATTTTTACTCTACTACATGAAAGAAAGAACCCCTCTTAACCATCCTAGTTCATTCAAACAACATAATTCCACAGAAACAAAATAAAATAAAATTAAGAGACATAAAAACCAAACTTTTTAACACTAAATCAGCTCTAAAAGAAGAAACAAAAGACAACCAGTTCAGTGAAGTGCATTTCTGTGACATCCAATATAGCAGAGATCATGGAGAGGAAAAAAACCAAAACAAACAATGAGAGAAATTGCTTACCTCTTCTACAGCAACTACGTTCTCTTGAGGAGTGAAAAAGAGAGAGGGCTGGCTTCTAGGATTTTAGAAGAGGGCTTTATAAATTGGAGAGCTAAAAACAAATAGCTTGGTTTCCTCCACCTTTCCTCTTTCCCCGCGACCAGTTGCAAGCACTTGATTTCCCGCTGCTGCCCCACCAACTGAGGAGTTGAACAGTGCTCGCTAAATGTAGCGACCACTGTTCACAAAGCTAGAGTAGAGATTTTTTTTTTTTTTTTTTTTTGGAGAGCATGGATGCAATGAAAAAAAGAAGAAGCATAGTTATTAGCTATTATAACTATGGTTGATACCTTGTTCGTCATAGGTTTTTGGCCTAAATAGGGGCATTTCTTGGTATGGATGACAATATATGATGTGCTTTGAAAGACATATACAAGAAGATTGATGAAGAATATATATCCATAGGCTCTTGGAATAAAATGCTGCGATGTTTCAGTATTGAAAAATTTCATACCAATAGTAAAATTAGAGTAATTGTAGGAACGGAATTGACAACATTGCTCGAACTTTATATAAAGTGATCCTTTTAATTCTAAATTTCACTGTAGGAGGTATCACAAGTATGAGGCTACAAAATGAGTAGTATTAGTCTAATTCCTGAACTCCTTGTATTTGATTATATAGAATGAAAGATCTCTCCTCCAAATGAAAATTAAAAACCTAAAATAAGAATGGAATAAAAATAATTTTTATTAATATTTTATTTTTATGATGAAATAAAATGATGATTAGAAAAATAATTTCTTCAATGATAATGTGGTAGGAATAATGATAAAATTGATTGTTTTGGTCATCATGGTAGTGATGAAAAGAAAAGGGGGACAAGTTGGTGTTTGTGATGGTAATAATAATCGTAATAGTAGTAATAATATATTTTTAAAAATTAATTTTACCATCATAAGATGTGATGATAGAAAAAGAGTGGTGGTGGTCTAATAATAATTTTTAAGTCATTACTGTTATAATGATGGTGGTGATAATAGTAATAAAACAATGATTGTAGTGGTTGTCATGAAAAAGTCGTGATGGTGGAATAATAATAATAATATATCATTACACTATTGATAATGGAAGCAATAGTTATGAATAGTTGTGATTGACGTAATAATAATAGTAATAAAAGTAGTTGAACAAGATGAATAAAAATAATATACCATCTTAAAAAAAATTATTTGTATTTTTTGTTTTATTCTCACCAAGGAAACTTATATTCAATGTTTATACTCACTCTTGTTTTTTACTCCCATTCTCACCTCACTCCTTCTAACTAAACATCTATAACATGAAAATAAAATTTCTATTGTCATTTTCTTCATTCCATATCTTGTTATATAGAGTTTGAACTTGAAACTCTAAGTTTCATTTAGTTGTTTCCTTCTAGATTAATTTGCAATAGCATTAACATCCTACTAAATCATTTATTTACGCTATATTGTTAGTTGGATCAATTCTTAAAAAAAAGTTAAAAAAAATCTAGACATTGCTAACATGTTTTCAGGAAAAAAATCTACATTGTGTAAAGATTGATTCAATATGACCTAATCAACTTGACAAGTTCAAAGACAACTTGGATAACTAGAAAAAAAATATAGCTTGATTAAAAAAAATTTAAAATAACTTTTTTTTTTAAAATTAACTATATCGACCCTTGTCAACCTATGATAACATATAAAACTCGCGATCTAGGTCATCAATCCCTAATAAAATGAAACTGTGAAAAATCAATTAAAAAATGATAAAAAAATTAAAGTCAACTTAAATTAACTTGTCAAATCTAGAATATAAGATCAAAATATCACAATAGAAAGTAAATCAAAATAAATCATAAAGATGAATTCTCAACCAATCTAAACAATGAGTCGGGTCATGAGAATAAAAGAATCTCATAGGAAAAAAACTAAAATAAATTATAAAATTTAATTTTTAATAAATTTAATATTAAATAATAAAATTTAAAAAAATAAAAGAACTTAAAAAAACAAAGTACTGTTTCAATAAACAGTATTTTATAAAGAAGAGAATGAGGAATACTTTGTAAGGAGAAGAAGAGTGATTTCCTCAGCTAAATTAGTTTTTATTAGTAATAAAATTATATGTGAGGATTTTCAAATATATGCTAAGTTAAAACAATACGAAAAATAGTTAATAGTAAAATTATTTTTAAAAAAAATCATTTAATATTTTAAGTTTTTGAATTAAGATGTTTGTTAAATAAACTCCTGTGAGATATTCCATATCTTTTATTTAAGGAGTGGCATGCTTGTGAGAAAACAAGTTATGTGATTTTGAATACTTAAATAAATCACAGCTACAAAGAGCCAACGACTTAGAAAGTTTGCAGGCTCTAAATAATATCATTTCTCTTTTTAACATATATTTTTCAAAACAAAAGATAACTCTTAAGTGAAACACTTTGAAGGGGTCAACTCTACACATTGAGAAATTATTTTAAATTATTTTAATGTGGTCTTTACCATGAAAGTTTGTTCAAGCAAATAATTTAGTATTTGATATTGCCTGAGAAGTGACGAATGAGTATAAATTTAAGATTTTTGTCTGTGTTAAACAAGATATGTATACATGGAATCAATAAATAAATAAAAAATATTAGCAATATAAGGTTGGGGATAAGTCACTTACTGCAAACCTTGAGTATTTTATTCAAGTTTAACTAGTATATTTAATATATATGGTTGTGAATCGATTTGGACACAATGTCCCCTTGACAACATAAAAAAAATATGCATTACAAGTAACTGTTCGTATAAGAAAATAAACAAAAAGAACATAAAAATTCTAAATTTAAAACCATCGCTCACCTTAAAACTTCAGTTTTTTAAATAAAACTTATACTTTAATATAGTAATAAAATCATTCGAGTCGATCCAACAGATATCTTGAAGCCCGAATCATTTACAGCTCTAAAAGATAGATTATAAGTGAAGGTGAGAAAGTGAACATTATCTTATATAAAATAAATATTAAAAAAAAAACATGAGAATGTCTATTAATCTTAATTATTTTTATGAACCCAGGCTCAGCTATTAAAATAACTACGGAGAATATAAAACACCGAGGTTGAGTTTTATCTGTGGGAAAAAGCATGAATATAACTTGATGGTGAAGCAGTTCTTAATGATTGAAAAGCAATATAGAAAGAGAATCCAAGTAGAAAACTTGTTAGTTGAACGTGTAGGATCAGGAGAAGATAGGGTTTGCATGATATTTTTCCCTAATAAACATTGAAGTGAAGGCTGATCTTTGAAATTAAGTAGTCTTGGTTTGGACACGAGTTCTTTGACATATATACTCGCATGCCATGATAAGAGTAGTACTCCCACTTTTTGTTGAAGAAACAAATACGTGAGTCAAATTATAATGTGAAATGGTAGCGTTCTTCTGCAGGCGTTGCAAGCTACTCAGCGCCTAAAGAACACTATAACATGAAGCCTTAGGTTAAGATATGATGCGAAAGAGTCCACCAAACTAATAGTTTGATTGGACACAAATTGTTTGACAAGGGGCATAAAGAGTTATTGGAGTAGAATTGACAAGACAGGATCCCTTCAATCAATCCAGTAGAAATTATAAAGCACATTATTAATTAATTAAGCAAGGAATTAGAAAGTTTCTACTGGTCAGCATTACCGAAAGATTGGACTCAGACAAACAAATATTAAAGCGCTGATATAAAAAAGGTGTTATCTTAGGTTTTATTTACGTACCGAACTCAAATGATTAAGAGTGTGTTTGTCTGTGTTTTAAAAATATTTAAAAAAAAATTAATTTTTTTAAATTAATATATTTTTACTATTTTTAAATTATTTTAATATATTAATCTAAAAATAATTTTTAAAAATAAAAAAATATTATTAATATATTTTTTAATAAATTTTTTTTTAAAAAACAACTATAATTATCGATTTAACCACACTGTAATGTGCTTCTCAGAGCCGTTGTCTTTAGTGGCAAGAGATATTGAAGTCAAAAGCTGCAAGGAAAAGCATATAACAAGGCTGAGGTGGTGTAGGAAAACATCTACATGATAAATTACTCAAAATAAGTTTGGATCTCGAAATCATTTCTGCACTAGAGAATTTCCATTAAATTTGACTGCAATGCTAACAGCATGTAAGGGTCATAAATTGAATAAGTTGACCCCATGTTAAGGTCTTCACTAGATGTTCATGCCATGTAATACTTATTCTAGAAGAAATACTGCTTTCATTTGATGGATAATCGTTCTTGTTTAGAACTCATGGACGTTACTTAATGTTAAAGCTTATAATTCGTCTGCGTAGAACTTTGTTGAGCATTCTTCCGAAATTTTCCATTTTTTTGGCAGCATGGAATCAATCCTTGAAAGATACGAGAGATGCTCATATCTAGAGCAACAGCTTGTACCAAATGGTTCTGAACATCAGGTATTTAGATGGTCTACTAGTATTAATCTATAGTATGTGATGAATCATGTATTTCAATCTTCAAACTGAAAATCTTCAGTATGTGTCACAATTTCTTAATATTTATGTGAATCCTGTTTAGGAAAGCTGGTCTCTGGAGCACCCCAAGCTCATGGCTAGGGTTGAAATCTTGCAAAGAAACCTAAGGTACTACTAGACTTGTTTTGATTTTTCCAGTACATGACTTTTTTTTTTTTTTTTTTTTTTTTTTTTTTTACGGGGGGTGTCCGGGCCAGCTTCCCCGCACCACGACTCATCCACACACCACGACTAATCCCCACGGCCCACTGAATACCCTGCAAACCCAGTAGGCATGTAAGGCACCGCGGGGGTGACAGGCGTGCACGCCAGGGCTCGAACCCAGGTGCAGTGGAAGGAGACAAACCCCTTCCACCGCCAGACTAAGCCCTGGTTTGCAGTACATGACTTTTATTCGTGCAGTATGCTGAAGTCGTAGTCTAGGTGTCAACTATACAAAAACACTTGTTCAGTTTTTTTATGTTTTTTTCAGAAGGTATGGGAACTAATGTGACTGACTGGTTTTGAGATTCCTTTTTCTTTAAGGAAATCTGAACAAAATCCAGGATGCTTGAAACCCTCTTTTACGTACTACTGTTTCTCACTTGGCACAGGCTAACAACCAAGAGAATTAAATAACATATTCCACATTTGATTATATAGGAACTATGCAGGACAGGAATTGGATCCTTTAAGTCTGAAAGAACTTCAATATTTGGAGCAACAAATAGATACTGCTCTTAAGCGCATACGATCAAGAAAGGTTAAGTTAGCATGTTTTCAATATATTTGTTTGGATATACATGTTGTAATGCTTGCTCATGGCGTAAGTTAATCTCAAATTTGCAGAACCAACTCATCCATGAATCCCTTAATGAGCTGCGGAAAAAAGTAAGATTCTTGCACTTCTGTACGCTATATTTGTTCATGTTTACGTAGCCGTACGAAGTCACTACCATAGCACTAGCCTGCTTTACTAAAACACTAGCTTAAGTGCCCTGGATTCTTGGCTCTAATTTCTATGATAAAATAGCTTGGATTTTGGACTCAGTTTATATATGAAGAATCACCTTTCTACCCGAGGTGTCGTCAGTTCAGTGATTAGATTTGTCACTTACAACATGAAGGATTTGATTCAAATCCTGACAAATTCTAGAATGCCTTTGGATGTTGATCTTGGAACGCCCTCTCTAATGTTATTAAGGCAGTATTTTGAAAACATTTCTATGATGTTTTTGTACTATCACAGAGTCTTCTTGACGTTTCCCGAAGGTGCATTCTGCATTTCCTTCTGTTTTTCAATCAATACTTCTATCAATACTTCTACATCCGGTTAAAATATTTGTCTTCAAAAGTACTCTAGGAGGATATGAACATATACACTAAAAAAATGTACAGTCAGTTGTGGGTGGGATATGAATTGTGATAAATTCATCTTCGTTGTCATCTGACACAAGCTTGTCACAGGAAAAGGAACTGCAGGAGCAGAACAACATACTGGAAGAACAGGTAAAATTAAGTCCCTTAATTATTATTTTCAGGCATGGTGCTTCGCACTTAACCTTGCATCGACCAACTGATAATGGTGAATTTCATGACAACCAAAAAGGTAAAGGAAAATGAGAAGTCACTGATTGAGCAAGCTCAATGGGAGCAGCGAAACCTTGGCCAAAACACATCCTCTTTTATGCCACCAGCAGTACAACCTCCGCTGCAGCCACCAATGCCACCACATCCTCCTTTAACTACAGGGTATGTGTTCTCTCCCTTCCTGCTCTTGAGAAACATTATTTCTATGGTGCTGAGAAAAAAAGAAAGAAAGATGTGTGATTAATTTAATGAGGCTTATAATTCCATCCTTTGCTAGTTGATTTAAAATACTCATGTGTTGTAAATGATGCAGTGACAGTTTCCAGATTATAGGATTCCCCAACGGAAATGAGAATGTTGAGGTTCAAGCTCCACCTAGCACCATGCCATCTTGGATGCTTCGCCATGTCAACGATACAATTTGAGACATGGGAGATCGGAAAATAAATGGGTTATTGAAGTGAAGAAGAGCATTTATCACTTCGTTCATATAGCCATCAATGTATTCATCACACAATCTCTACTAAATATGCTGACAATTACAAGTGCTTGTTCACAAGAATGTAATTCGTAACTTTCACTATTTCAAGACCAAGACCTGCTCCGGTGCCTTGTCATATCTGCACAGGAACAAATATGATGAAACATACGAGGTAGTACATGCAAGCCATCACAGAGCAGAAGTGGCAAAGCTCATGGTGACATAAATTGCATGCATGCTGAGGTAACAAGATGTGTACAATGAGTGAATCAAAAAGAAGGTTAACGTTCAAGCACCGAATTAATATGAGATTCACATCATAGTCACTCTAGATCGAGTGAAATATCAATAAATGAGAGTATCCCCAAACCACTCCGTTTTATTGATTATTTAGTCCATGCATTTCTCATCAATTTCAAATCAATAAGATAAAAAAGCTCTCGTAACATGATACAGGGAATTTCAGCTTCCAAATGTTGTCCATGAAACCTTAACAAGCAAATATTTAAGAGGAGTTCAGCTTTTAATTAAACTCCCACCATGTAATCACACTTACTACTAGAAGATGCTGTGCTCCAAAGAACTCAAATACATAACCAGTCAGAAGAAATGGATACAAATAACAAGTTAGAGGTAGATTTATTAACCATATACAAGGAGCAATTCCTCAGTCTTCCACAGGGGCGTGCTACAGCATTTATTCCTATTCTGCACGCAACATTCTCTATCTGAGAAGCATTTAATAAAGTTAATTTCTCTAAATATCTAAGCTAGCACAACTCTTTCTATGAACAAGCTTTAGTTAACATTGTCAAATAACCACCCCACTAGCTGCTAGTTTTCGCATTTTCCATACACACCACCTGCAATATAGTACTTTCATCGAAGCTAAATAAATCTACAAAGCTACTAAAGAATTTTAGCTATAATATACTAGTAAAATAGTGATGGATATTGTAACATCATATGGTGTGATTTTACTAAATTTCAATGATGAGCATACAAAAATTAAAAGTGTGTATATATATATATATATATATATATGTCCGTTCAGCGTTTCAATAAGTTCATAAATGTACAAAATTTATGGCAAATCTTGTTAAAATTACATCCACATTAACTATTTATAAGTTTTTTTTTAACAAAAATACAAATATTCTTTTTGTATAATACCAGGTAGCTTGGTGATCCTAAAAAATGGATATCCTCAAAAAACTTTATTTGTAACATACATAAAATTACAAATTAAATCATCTTAAAAATTTGCATCATTCCAATTATTAACAATCATACAACAATAAAAGCAAGCACCAACATCACTTCTCCTTCATCCTCATACAGCTCCATAACACTTTTATAATAGCAACAGAAAACAACAGCAATAAAACCTTCTCTACATCAACAGTAGAAGACAGCAGCAACAACATTATAGTATCTGCATCCCTGACACGACTAAAAGATTGATATCTTCTCCCAAGTGCAGGAGTGTTGAAGTAATAAATAACCCGGCAAGACCGAGGTCGAACCACAGGGAGGTTAATTGTACAAATTATAAATAACAATAATACAATAACAATAATAATAACAACAACAATAATAATAATAATAATAATAGTAATAATAATAAAAATAATAACAATAACACTTATAATAATAATAATAATAATAATAATAATAAAGAAAAAGAAGGAGAAGAAGAAGAAGATGATGATGAGAACTTTGAGATGAAATATTAATGTAAGGATTGAACAATGATAATAACAAATGTCAAGGTTAGAGGATCCACTAATGGTATGTCAAACAAGTATAGTATAAACTCTTATTATTCAATTGGAAACCACACACAAAGGAGGTTCCAATCAGATTATAAATTGTTAACATGATAACCTTTTCACCTTGACATAATAAACTTAGCTAGACATAATGAAAGAAATAAAAATAAATAAACAAAATAAGAACATAAATAAGATAAGAGTTAACAAAGTAAAGGAAAGGAAATGAAAGGCATAAACTTGATATTAATGAAAGCAAAGCATAAACATTACAAAAAATACAAAGAGAGAAAGCAAGAGCATGATCTTGATCTGGAAACCAAGATGCCTAAATGCATGGAAAATACCTCCTTTTTATAGGCCAAAATTAGGAACTATTGATTTGATGACTAATTGATGAGTAGGTGGCCAACTCTTGACTTGATGACAATCCTTATCTTCTTTTGTCTGCCCAAAACGTCATTGATAACATCAAAATTAGAACCACTTCAACATATAAACATTGTAGGAAATTGTCTCAGCTTTCTTGTGTAAAAAAGTCAGATCATTTTGACTTCTAGAACTCCAGATATGGCCAAAATACTAAACAGTACTCGGGCTGGAGGACAGATTCGGGCTTCTTTGTTGTTGCTCCAATTTGAACTTGAAAATGACCTTTTTAGATCTTAGGCTCCATATGAAAGTTGTAGGCCTATGTCTTACCTTTCCATCCATATAAAGTAGACCTAGATATGAGATCTACAGCTCTAGATATGATCCAATTTCTGAACAGTATTCCGGTTTGGACTGCACCGACATCTCTTTTCTAAGTTTGGCCATCTCTTTGTCCTTTCAATTTCAGTTCTTAAATTCATCAATCAATCCTTTCATTTATATGATAGGCATGCATTTAAAATGAACATTTACCATAAATTAAAGGTATCTTATAGTATTAGATATATTATTATAAAACATGCTTTAGTTAAGGAGTTATTGATACTTCAAGTGCAAAATGATGATATAAAACCTTGATAAAAATGCACTTGTAACTATTAATCACTAACCTTGCTTTGATACCAAATGTAACATCCAAGTACCGAAACCTATACATCAACCATAAAACAAAATTATTGAGGGACAGTAATTTTAACCTCTATATATTTGATAAATCAAATACCTTCAAGAGCTATTGATTTCAAAAGTTCTTTAAACTATTTGTTAGAATTTTTTTCAAAGGATCTTTTAGGTGTGCTATCTATGTTCACATTCATGAACATCAACGAGACAAACTTAATGCTCTTAAGTGTGTTTTCATAGGAAATTCCATCATACAAAAAGGTACAAATGTTATCATCCAGCTTTAAAGAGATTTCTTGTTTCAAAAGTGATTAGCACCTAAAAGTGTATTTTTATCAATGTTTTATATCATCATTTTATACTTAAAGTATCATTAAATTCCCTAACTTAAGCATGTTTTATACTAAAAAAAATCTGATAATACAAGATAGCTTTAATTAATGGTAAATATTCATCTTAAATGCAGACATATTGTTGCAATGTAGCGGTCGCATAAATTAATTACCCTAGTTTAAAACACAACACATAAGATACTATAGAGCAAGCAAGGGTTCGATCCTACAAGGAAGGTTCAAGTTAGATTTTTATGCTAAATGATATGCAACTTGGAGGGGTTTTGGACATTATCTAGGCTAAAAAAAAATAGAAAACTATTAAGCAAAATTAAATAAAATCAGAAAATTATCAAGAAAATAAACCTTAATCACAAGCACACATTCACTTATAGAAATCAGAACTGTTTATGGAAACGAAACATTAATTTATATTCTGAATATTTATTTCTTCTTAATATTGGTTAGTTAATAGATCAGACGTATAATTAACCTTAACCATCAAATAACCGCAGTGTCCGCACTAGTAATTTAATTTAATGACAGCCTTTAGATCTAGATAGGTCGATTAATCAAGAAAACATATTTGTCCGCAGTTTATGTTTGATTTGATTGAATATTCTTCCTAAGATTAATAACATAGATCCACCACAATTATTAAACTCAGTTGCTTCACAAGTA
>NW_011500322.1:173123-187530 GCF_000495115.2 Populus euphratica
TATTATTATTATTATTATTATTATTATTATTACTATTGTTGTTGTTGTTATTGTTGTTTTATAATTGTTGTTTATAATTTGTACAATTAACCTCCCTGTGGTTCGACCCCGGTCTTGCCGGGTTATTTATTACTTCGACACTCCTGCACTTGGGAGAAGACATCAATCTTTTAGTCGTGTCAAGTTTTTGGCGCCGTTGCCGGGGAGGTAAGTTCTTGTATAAATTATAGTATTTATTTTATTTTCTCTTTTCACTTTTCTTGTATATAACTTTGTTTCTTTTCTTTTGTTTCTTTTTATTTTGTTTTCTTCCTCCTTCTTTTGCTTTGTTGTTCTTCTTTTTATTTTATTCCTACACGTGCATGAGAGTGTGGTCACGTACATCAAGTGGTAGACTTTGTAGGGTATCCTCATCATTTTCAGAAAATATGGCCGAAGAAGATAATCAATCACTTCATAATGAGAATAATGAGAATAACCGTGCTAGAACACTTAGAGACCACATGAATCCCACAAGAACAAGTGCACCATCATGCATAGTTTTTCCTCCTGATGCATCTCATTTTAATTTTAAACCAGGTATTATTCAACTTTTACCTTCTTTTCATGGTTTGGAATTGGAAAATCCATACTTGCATTTAAGGGAATTTGAGGAGGTCTGCAACACATATAATAATTTAAATTGTAGCATGAACACCATCAGATTAAAGCTTTTTCCTTTTTCATTAAAAGATAAAGCTAAAACATGGCTACAAAATTTAAGACCAGGATCCATTCGTGCTTGGGATGAAATGCAACAACAATTTTTAAAGAAGTTTTTTCCATCTCATAGAACAAACTCTTTCAAGAGACAAATCACCACTTTCACTCAAAAACCAGGAGAAACATTTTACAAATGTTGGGATAGGTATCGAGACTTGCTTAGTACTTGCCCTCATCATGGTTTTGAAACATGGAGATTGGTTTCACATTTCTATGAAGGGTTAACACCTAAAGATAGGCAAATGGTTGAATTGATGTGCAATAGAACTTTTGAAGATAAAGACCCTGATGAAGTAATGGAGTACTTGGACTTGTTAGCTGAAAATGCTTAAAATTGGGACACTGCGGGTACATATGAGGCACCGAGTAAAACTCCACCTCATACATCTAAAGGAGGTATGTACAACCTTAGGGAAGATCATGACCTTCAAGCCAAGTATGCATCTTTAGCTAGAAAAGTCGAGGCACTAGAATTGAAAAAGAGTGGTCAATTAAAATCTGTTGAAAACATTATGTGTCAAATCTGTGAAACAAATGAACACTTGACCAACGATTGTCCAACCTTGCCTTCTTTTAAGGAATGTCTCCATGAACAAGCCCATGCTTTAAACAGTTTTCAAAGGGCCAACCACAACCCATACTCCCAAACATACAACCCTGGTTGGAGGAATCACCCAAATTTCAGTTGGAAGAGTGAGAACAACAATGCACAAACTTCACAACCACCATTTCAAGCACACCACAATTTCCAAAATTCTCATGGATATGCACCTCCTTATGCTCCACCTCCTAGAAGAAATCTTGAGGAAACATTGCATGCATTCATTGAAAAGCAAGAGACAATCAATACTCAACTTGCTCAAAACATGATAGATTTTAAAGACACTCTTGCTAAATTAACATCTGCTCTTAGTTTCTAAGAGAAAGGTAAGTTTTCATCTCAAACACAACAAAATCCCAAGGGGCAATACAATGCAAATGCAAGTAGTTTCAGAAGCCAACACATGGATCAAGTCAAATTAGTCACTACTCTGCGCAGTGGTAAGGTTATTGAAAAACCCTCTCTTGAACCTTATGAGAAAGATGATGAGTCAATCTCTGAGGGTAAGGAAGGGGTTGAATCTGGAAATTGCAAAGAAACGACTGATTCACCGCCAGCACTTCCATTTCCTCAAGCCATGATCAAACAAAGGAAAGTTAATCACAACTCTGAAATTTTTGAAATTTTCAAACAGGTAAGGATCAATATACCTTTGTTGGATGCTATTAAACAGGTTCCTTCCTATGCTAATTTTTTGAAAGATCTATGCACTGTGAAGAGGAAACTGAATGTGAAAAAGAAAGCCTTTCTAGCCGAACAAGTAAGTGCTATTCTTCAAAACAATAATGCTTTGAAATATAAAGACCCTGGTTGTCCTACAATTTCTTGCTTTATTGGAGAGTATAAAATTGAAAGAGCCTTACTTGATCTTGAAGCTAGTGTGAATTTACTTCCATATTCAGTTTTTCAGAGTCTCAATCTAGGTGAGTTAAAACCAACTTCTATATCTCTTTTACTTGCCGATAGATCTGTAAAAGTGCCTAGAGGAATAATTGAAGATGTGTTAGTACAAGTCGATAAATTCATTTATCCTGTGGATTTTATTGTCTTGGATACAGAACCTGTTGAAGCATGTAATTCATTTCCTGTTATTTTAGGACGTCCATTTCTTGCAACTTCTAATGCATTGATTAATTGTAGGAATGGACTGATGAAGCTATCATTTGGAAACATGACATTGGAGATGAATATTTTCAACATTTGCAAGCAACCTGGAGATGATAATGATTTACAAGAAGTAGATCATATTGACGAATTAGTTTATGATCAACTTGAATCTACTTTAAGTAAAAATGAGTTGGATGAATCTGAAGATTTGCAAATGATTTATTCTAAGGAAGAAATCATGGATGAAACAATCACCGAAAATGTTGATGTGAATCTTTTGTCAACAACGACAATAGATTCGACATCTGACATCACACCAATCGATGATTACTTTCCTAACGAATCCTTACTTTCTTTTAGTTCAATGCCTTGGTATGATAAAAATATCAATTTTCTTACTTTAGGAGATTTGTCAGCTGATTGGAGTACCCAAGAAAAAGAAAAGTTTTTGAATGAAGCGAAGAATTTTTATTATGATGACCCTAACTTATTCAAATATTGTCCTGATCAAATATTTCAAAGATTCATTCCCGACAATGAGGTAAGTAGTGTCATTAAACTTTGTCATTCTGAAGCATGTGGAAGTTGTTTCTCGTCAAAAAAGACAATTGCAAAAATATTTCAAAATGGATTTTATTGGCCCACCATGTTTAAAGACACGCATGCATTCTGCAAAACTTGTGCAAATTGTCAAAAAGTTGATACTGGTCAAAAAGTTTTGTTTTATAATTCTCAATTCTATGCATTCCCTAAAAAGATAAGATTAAGATGGAGCAATCCTTATGGGGCCTTTGATATTGAGAATTCAATGAATGACAATGATTTTAAGGAAAATAAACATCGTTTGAAAGCTTACTATGATAAGATTCCTAGTGAAAATGAATCAACTGGTTGGAATGATCTTGTAGATAAAGGTTGATTATGTTGTTTTTCTTATATTTTTTTTGTGTTTCTTTTTGAGTGATTTTTGATAGTTTCTCTCACCCCGGTCAAATGGCGGATAACGGTACTCCGTGACTTAAGTCGGTTCTTTCAGTTTCCCATAATTACTGATATTTGTGTATATATTTGTGCAATTCTTTGAATCTCTCTTCCAATTCTCATTTGAAAATGGACACTAATCTTGAAAAATTGAAAAAGTATTTTCCCGCTCTGCCTCAGAATGTGATTACAAAAATTTACCGTGCTAGATGTGCAAGATTGAGATTGTTAATGAATCATGGAATTCCTGAAGATATTCGCTGGTTGATTGAAGCAAAGGTCTGATTATCAGGTGAGTCCTCTAAGTTCTTTATTTCACACATGCTTGGAACAGGTAAAATCACTTTTGCAAAGAAGCGTCGTGCAAAACGACTAGAAGTCTGTCATCGATGTGCTAGATGAACTTGTAATACACAATGTCGTTCTTTAGGAATGGTATCTATAAACCGTGAAGATAAAATACAATTCATTAAGGATGGCCTGAGTAAGGAGTCTTTAGATAATCTTCTATTGACTCTTGAGACGCATCCTAGTGGATATGTGCATCGTGCAATTCATGATTTATGGCCACTATTTCACAAAAAACATGATCGACTTAGTCTTGGGAATCTGACTAAAAAAGACCCTGTTTGCCAGTTTTTAAGAAAACTGGATGGGAAGCCTATCCCCGACCCATAGAGGGCGTTTAAGCCGTTCTTGGACGTAAAACAAAGGGAAGATGTGAGCCACAATCACAACTACCTGTACATACACATGCTTGGTTTTATTATTGTGTTTTGTTGTTTCTTATATTTGTTTCAGTGTGTTTCAGGTTTGTCAGTGTTCGTTATTTCAGGTGATATCTTCTATACTCTATCTTTCTACCTTAGAACATTGAGGACAATGTCTCGTTTTGGTTGGGGGGAGAGGGTAGTAGTTGATAAAAAAAAAATTGTTTTTCATTTCATAAAGCATGTGCATAATTGTTGTTACTAGGAAGTGTGTAGAAATGGCAAGTTCCTCAAGTCATCAAATAAGAAATATTTGTGTTTTTGGTGGATCTAGTCCTGGGAAAGAAAAGGAGTTTTTAGAATCAGCAAATCATCTTGGTCTGGTGCTAGCTGAGAGAAAGATTCATTTAGTGTATGGGGGAGGCAGTCTTGGGTTAATGGGAGGTGTGTCAATAGCTGCATTTTTAAGAGGTAGTCAAGTTTTAGGAATCGTCCCTGAAGCTTTGGCATAAGGGGACATCATTGGAAAAATAATTGGAGAGGAACTTCAGGTCTCCACAATGTCAGCTCGAATGAATGCAATGTTTAACCATGCTGATGCTTTCATTGCTTTACCAAGTGGTCTAGGCACATTGGAAGAGATCTTTCATATTTCCTCTTGGGCTCAATTGCACATTCACCATAAACCCATTGGTTTGTTAAATGTTAATGGTTATTATGATAAGTTATTGTCTTTTCTTGATCATGCTGTGGAACAGGAATTTCTAACATCTTTTGCATGACAAATCATAATCTCTGCTGCTACTGCTGAACAATTGATTGACCAACTACAATCTTTCATTCCTGTGATTGATCCTTCCATGAGTCGCATAAATTGGTCATCTACGGGAAGCCGTAAAAAGCTTAGATTGGATTTGAGCCTTCATTTGTGAATTTTTGTGTATTTTGGTTTTATTATTGTGTTTTGTTATTTCTTATTTTTGTTTCAGTGTGTTTCAGGTTTTGTCAGTGTTCGTTATTTCAAGTGATATCTTCTATACTCTATCTTTCTACCTTAGAACATTGAGGACAATGTCTCGTTTTGGTTGGCGGGAGAGGGTAGTAGTTGATAAAAAAAAAATTGTTTTTCATTTCATAAAGCATGTGCATAATTGTTGTTACTAGGATGGCAGAGTAAAGGAGTTCTTTTCTTAAAGTGACTCTTGAGACGCATCTTAGTAACCATTCTTAACAAGGTCTATTATAATACTTCCTGAAATATTCAGGTTTACAAACTCTCGTATTATTACCACTTAATTCTGCTCATATACTTATTTAACATGTATTCTTAAACCTTAATTTACACACACACACTTTAACATATGATTGTGGGTTGCATATTGGATTATTACATTGTTTATGTTCTTTTGTTAAAGGTAACAACTAAGGGAAAGGGAATGTATATAATTTAAAAAAAAAGAAAAAAAGAAAAGAAAAAAAAATGATGATAATAAAAATGTAGATAAGTTTGGTTTTGTAGCCTCCCTAACCTAAGCAATTAAGCCCGAAGGGGTGTTTTAACACCTAATACCCTAAAGTCAACTGACTTGGGAGCTATTGGCCCAACGCTTGTTATATGGGTTGAGGAGAAAAGCTTAAGGGAATCAAACATTGCACTATCTACATATCAGTATCTGCGACCCGAGTTACTAAGCTCGTAGGGGTGTCTGAACACCTAATGCCCTAAGACCAACTGGTCTGGGAGTCATTAGCTGAAAGCTCGTTATATGGGTTAAAGATGCATGATGTTTTTAAATTATATGTATATAGATTTAAAAAAAAATAAAAAAATGAAAAAAAGACAAAAATAGTAATCCCAACCCAAGGAAGTTAACCTTAAACATTAGAATAAAAATTTTGTTTTCTTCCAAGAAAAGCCCCATAATTATGTGTTGATACATTGAGCACAAAAGAAAGGTTTATTAATATCTTGTTAAGAGGTATTGAGCAGATATATAAATTTAATGAGAATTTGTTTATCTAGATAGATTAATGGAAGTTAAATGATGAATACCTTGCTTTGTGAAATTTGCAAATTGTTGTAACGCTTTGATTACTAGGGACTAGTAATAAGCTGGTTGAGGGGTGTGATTAGTACTTAAAAGTGCATTTTTATCATGGTTTTATATCATCATTTTGCACTTGAAGTATCAATAACTCCTTAACTAAAATATATTTTATAATAATGTATCTAATAATATAAGATACCTATAATTTATGATAAATGTCTATTTTTAATGCAGGCCTATCACATAAATGAAAGGATTGATTGATGACTTGAAGAACTTAAATTTCAAGGATAAAGACATGGTCAAACTTAGAGAAGAGATGTCGGTGCAATCCAAACAAGAACATTGTTCGGTAATTGGGTCATATCTGGAGCTACAGATCTCAGATTTAGGTCCAATTTATATGGATGGAAAGGTAAGACATAGGCCTACAACTTTCATATGGAGCCCAAGATCTAAAAAGGCCATTATCAAGTCCAAATTGTAGCAACAACAAAGAAGCCCGAATCTGTCTTCCAGCCCGAGCACTGTTCGGTATTTTGGCCATATCTGGAGTTCTAGAAGTCCAAATGAGCTGAATGTTTTACACAAGAAAGCTGAGACAATTGCCTACAACTTTCATGTTACAACTGGCTCCAAATTTTGACGTTATCAATGACGTTTTGGGCAGACAAAAGAAGATAAGGATTGTCACCAAGTCAAAAGTTGGTCACCCACTTATCAATTAGTCATCAAATCAATAGTTCCCATTTTTGGCCTATAAAAGGAGGCATTTGCCATGCATTTAGGCATCTTGATTTCCAGATCAAGATCATGCTCTTCCTTTCTCTCTTTGTATTTTTTATGCTTTGTTTTCATTAATATTAAGTTTATGCCTTTCATTTCCTTTCCTTTACTTAGTTAACTTTTATGTTCTTATTTTGTTTATCTATTTTGCTTTCTTTCATTATGTCTAGCTAAGTTAATTATGTCAAGGTGAAAAAGTTACACTAATGGTGTGAGAATAAGTATAATGTAAACTTAATATGGACTTTAATGTTTGATACTAACATGTTTTATATTTGTTATCTTGTTCACTCTTTAATACTTTGCTTGTTAAATGACTAATCTTGATTTATGTTGTATAACACTTGGTACAACAAATGCTTGGCACTTTCATAGCCCATAATGTATGGTATAACCGACACCTGAGCTATGAAAGGAACTTGATTTATTGTTAACATAAGTTATAATCATGAATGCTTGACGAGATTTACAAGTATTAGCATTAATTGAATAAGATGACTAATGTAATCATGTTAACAATATATAATCTGGGAGTGTCGAAGTAATAAATAACCCGGCAAGACCGGGGTCGAACCACAGGGAGGTTATTTGTACAAATTATAAATAACAATAATACAACAACAACAACAATAACAATAACAACAACAACAACAACAACAACAACAACAATAATAATAATAATAATAATAATAATAGTAGTAGTAGTAATATTAGTAATAATAGTAGTAGTAATAATAATAAAGAAAGAGAAGAAGAAGAAGATGATGATGATGAGAACTTGGAGATCAAATATTAATGTAAGGATTAAGCAATAATAATAACAAATGTCAAGGTTAGAGGTTCCACTAATGGTATATCAAACAAGTATAGTATAAACTCTTATTATTGAATTGGAAACCACACACAAAAGGAGGTTCCAATCAGATTATATATTGTTAACATGATTACATTAGTCATCTTATTTAATTAATGCTAATACTTGTAAATCTCGTCAAGCATTCATGATTATAACTTATGTTAACAACAAATCAAGTTCCTTTCATAGCTCAGGTGTCGGTTATACCATACATTATGGGCTATGAAAGTACCAAGCATTTGTTGTACCAAGTATTATACAACATAAATCAAGATTAGTCATTTAACAAGCAAAGTATTAAAGAGTGAACAAGATAACAAATATAAAACATGTTAGTATCAAACATTAAAGTCCATATTAAGTTTACATTATACTTATTCTTACACCATTAGTGTAACCTTTTCACCTTGACATAACTAACTTAGCTAGACATAATGAAAGAAAGCAAAATAGATAAACAAAATAAGAACATGAAAGTTAACTAAGTAAAGAAAAGGAAATGAAAGGCATAAACTTAATATTAATGAAAGCAAAGCATAAACATTACAAAAAATACAAAGAGACAAAGGAAGAGCATGATCTTGATCTGGAAACCAAGATGCCTAAATGCATGGAAAATGCCTCCTTTTATAGGCCAAAATTGGGAACTATTGATATGATGACTAATTGATAAGTGGGTGGCCAACTTTTGACTTGGTGACAATCCTTATCTTCTCTTGTCTGCCCAAAACGTCATTGATAACGTCAAAACTGGAGCCAGTTGCAAACATGAAAGTTGTAGGCAATTGTCTCAGCTTTCTTGTGTAAAAAATTCAGCTCATTTGGACTTCTAGAACTCCAGATATGGCCAAAATACCGAACAGTGCTCGGGCTGGAAGACAGATTCGGGCTTCTTTGTTGTTGCTATAATTTGGACTTGATAATGGCCTTTTTAGATCTTGGGCTCCATATGAAAGTTGTAGGCCTATGTCTTATCTTTCCATCCATATAAATTGGACCTAAATCTGAGATATATAGCTCTAGATATGACCTAATTACCGAACAATGTTCCGCTTTGGATTGCACCGACATCTCTTTTCTATGTTTGGCCATCTCTTTATCCTTGCAATTTAAGTTCTTCAAGTCATCAATCAATCCTTTTATTTATGCGATAAGCCTGCATTAAAAATAGACATTTACCACAAATTAAAGGTATCTTATATTATTAGATATATTATTATAAAACATGCTTTGGTTAAGAAGTTATTGATACTTCAAGTGCAAAATGATGATATAAAACCATGATAAAAATGCACTTTTAAGTACTAATCACACCCCCCAACCAGCTTATTACTAGTCCCTAGTAATCCAAACGTTAAATAGAAAAACAATTTGCAAATTCCACAAAGAAAGGTATTCATCATTTAACTTCCATTAATCTATCCAGATAAACAAACTCTCATTAAATTTATATATCTGCTCAATACCTCTTAACAAGATATTAATAAACCTTTCTTTTGTGCTCAATGTATCAACACATAATTATAGGGCTTTTCTTGGAAGAAAACAAAATTTTTGTTCTAATGTTTAAGGTTAACTTCCTTGGGCTGGGATTATTATTTTTGTCTTTTTTTTTTCTTTTTTTTTCTTTTTTTTTTAAATATACATATAATTTAAAAACATCATGCATCTTTAACCCACGTAACGAGCTTTCAGCTAATGACTCCCAAACCAGTTGGTCTTAGGGCATTAGGTGTTAAGACACCCCTAGGAGCTTAGTAACTCGGGTCGCAGATACTGATATGTAGATAGTGCAATGTTTGATTTCCTTAAGCTTTTCTCCTCAACCCATGTAACAAGCGTTGGGCCAATAGCTCCCAAGTCAGTTGACTTTAGGGTATTAGGTGTTAAAACACCCCTTCGGACTTAATTTCTTAGGTTGGGGAGGCTACGAAACCAAACTTATCTACATTTTTATTATCATCATTTTTTCTTTTCTTTTTTTCTTTTCTTTTTCATGTTTTTTTTTCTCTTAATTATATACAATCCCTTTTCCTTAGTTGTTACCTTTAACAAAAGAAGATAAATAATGTAATAATCCAATATGCAACCCACAATCATATGTTAAAGTGTGTGTGTGTAAATTAAGGTTTAAAAATACATGTTAAATAAGTATATGAGCAGACTTAAGTGGTAACAATACGAGAGTTTGTAAACCTGAATATTTCAGGAAATATTATAATAGACCTTGTTAAGAATGATTACTAAGATGCGTCTCAAGAGTCACTTTAACAAAAGAACTCTTTTACTCTGCCATCCTAGTAACAACAATTATGCACATGCTTTATGAAATGAAAAACAATTTTTTTTTTTATCAACTACTACCCTCTCCCCCCAACCAAAACGAGACATTGTCCTCAATGTTCTAAGGTAGAAAGATAGAGTATAAAAGATATCACCTGAAATAACGAACACTGACAAAACCTGAAACACACTGAAACAAAAATAAGAAATAACAAAACATAATAATAAAACCAAAAGACACAAAAATTCACAAATGAAGGCTCAAATCCAATCTAAGCTTTTTACGGCTTCCCGTAGATGACCAATTTATGCGACTCATGGAAGGATCAATCACAGGAATGAAAGATTGTAGTTGGTCAATCAATTGTTCAGCAGTAGTAGCAGAGATTATGATTTGTCGTGTAGAAGATGTTAGAAATTCTTGTTCCACAGCATGATCAAGAACAGACAACAACTTATCATAATAACCATTAACATTTAACAAACCTATGGGTTTATGGTGAATGTGTAATTGAGCCCAAGAGGAAATATGAAAGATCTCTTCCAATGTGCCTAGACCACCTGGTAAAGCAATGAAGGCATCAGCATGATTAAACATTGCATTCATTCGAGCCGACATTATGGAAACCTGAAGTTCCTCTCCAATTGTTTTTCCAATGATGTCCCCTTGTGCCAAAGCTTCAGGGACGACCCCCAAAACTTGACTACCTCCTAAAAATGCAGCTATTGACACACCTCCCATTAACCCAAGACTGCCTCCCCCATATACTAAATGAATCTTTCTCTCAGCTAGCACCTGACCAAGATGATTTGCTGATTCTAAAAACTCCTTTTCTTTCCCAGGACTAGATCCACCGAAAACACAAATATTTCTTATTTGATGACTTGAGGAACTTGCCATTTCTACACACTTCTGTATTTGTTGAATGTATGGGTTGAGTAGAAATGAAAGGAAGGAAAAGAGGGTTTTATAGATGAGAAATTAGAAAAGCAATCATAACATCTATATGTAGGCCAGCTGGAGTCTCACACTCTCTCTCTCTCTCTTTTTATTTATTTATTTATTTACTTTTGAAAAAAAAAAAACATGTGTATGTACTAGTTGTGATTGTGGCTCACATCTTCCCTTGGTTTTACGTCCAAGAACGGCTTAAACGCCCTCTATGGGTCGGGGATAGGCTTCCCATCCAGTTTTCTTAAAAACTGGCAAACAGGGTCTTTTTTAGTCAGATTCCCAAGACTAAGTCGATCATGTTCTTTATGAAATAGTGGCCATAAATCATGAATTGCACGATGCACATCTCCACTAGGATGCGTCTCAAGAGTCAATAGAAGATTATCTAAAGACTCCTTACTCAGGCCATCCTTAATGAATTGTATTTTATCTTCACGGTTTATAGATACCATTCCTAAAGAACGACATTGTGTATTACAAGTCCATCTAGCACATCGATGACAGACATCCAGTCGTTTTGCACGACGCTTCTTTGCAAAAGTGCTTTTACCTGTTCCAAGCATGTGTGAAATGAAGAAGTTAGAGGACTCACCTGCTAATCGGACCTTTGCTTCAATCAACCAGCGAATATGTTCAGGAATTCCATGATTCATTAACAACCTCAATCTTGCACATCTAGCACGGTAAATTTTTGTAATCGCATTCTGAGGCAGAGCGGGAAAATACTTTTTCAATTTTTCAAGATTAGTGTCCATTTTCAAATGAGAATTGGAAGAGAGATTCAAAGAATTGCACAAATATATACACAAATATCAGTAATTGTGGGAAACTGAAAGAATCGACTTAAATCACGGAGTACCGTTATCCGCCATTTGACCGGGGTGAGAGAAACTAGCAAAAATCACTCAAAAAGAAACATAAAAAAAAAAGAAAATGTGGGAAAAACAAAATAATCAACCTTTATCTACAAGATCATTCAAATCAGCTGATTCATTTTCACTAGGAAAATTATCAAAGTAAGCTTTCAAACGATGTCTATTTTCCTTAAAATCATTGTCATTCATTGAATTCTCAATATCACAGGCCCCATAAGGATTGGTCCATCTTAATCTTAGCTCTTTAGGGAGTGCATAGAGTTGAGAATCATAAAACAAAAATTTTTGACCAGTGTCAATTTTTTTACAATTTTCACAAGTTTTACAGAATGCATGTGTGTCCTTGAACATGGTGGGCCAATAAAATCCATTTTGAAAGATTTTTGCAGCAGTCTTTTTTGACGAGAAATAACTTCCACATGCTTCAGAATGACAAAGTTTAATGACACTACTTACCTCATTGTCGGGAATGAATCTTTGAAATATTTGATCAGGACAATATTTGAATAAGTTAGGATCATCACAATAAAAGCTCTTCACTTCGTTCAAAAACTTTTCTTTGTCTTGGGTACTCCAATCAGCTAGCAAATCTCCTAAAGCAAGAAAATTAATATTTTTATCATACCAAGGCATTGAACTAAGAGAAAGTAAGGATTTGTTAGGAAAGTAATCATCGATTGGTGTGATGTCAGATGTCGAATCTGTTGTCACTGTTGACAAAAGATTCGCATCAACATTTTCGGTGCTTGTTTCATTCGTGATTTCTTCCTAGGATTTGTTAGGAAAGTAATCATTTATCATACCAAGGCATTGAACTAAGAGAAAGTAAGGATTTGTTAGGAAAGTAATCATCGATTGGTGTGATGTCAGATGTCGAATCTGTTGTCACTGTTGACAAAAGATTCGCATCAACATTTTCGGTGCTTGTTTCATTCGTGATTTCTTCCTCAGAATAAACCATTTGCAAATCTTCAGTTTCATCCAATTCATTTTTACTTAAAGTAGATTCAAGTTGATCATAAACTAATTCATCAATATGATCTACTTCTTGTAAATCATTATCATCTCCAGGTTGCTTGCAAATGTTGAAAATATTCATCTCCAATGTCATGTTTCCAAATGATAGCTTCATCAGTCCATTCCTACAATTAATCAATGCGTTAGAGGTTGCAAGAAACGGACGTCCTAAAATAACAGGAAATGAATGACATGCTTCAACAAGTTCTGTGTCCAAGACAATAAAATCCACAGGATAAATGAATTTATCGACTTGTTCTAACACGTCTTCAATTATTCCTCTAGGCACTTTTACAGATCTATCGGCAAGTAAAAGAGATATAGAAGTTGGTTTTAACTCACCTAGATTGAGACTCTGAAAAACTGAATATAGAAGTAAATTCACACTAGCACCAAGATCAAGTAAGGCTCTTTCAATTTTATGCTCTCCAATAAAGCAAGAAATTATAGGACAACCAGGGTCTTTATATTTCAAAGCATTATTGTTTTGAAGAATAGCACTTACTTGTTCGGCTAGAAAGGCTTTCTTTTTCACATTCAGTTTCCTCTTCACAGTGCATAGATCTTTCAAAAATTTAGCATAGGAAGGAACCTATTTAATAGCATCTAGCAAAGGTATATTGATCCTTACCTGTTTGAAAATTTCAAAAATTTCAGAGTTGTGATTGACTTTCCTTTGTTTGGTCATGGCATGAGGAAATGGAAGTGCTGGTGGTGAATCAGTCATTTCTTTGCAATTTTCAGATTCATCCCCTTCCTTACCCTCAGAGATTGATTCATCATCTTTCTCATAAGGTTCAAGAGAGGGTTTTTCAATAACCTTACCACTGCGCAGAGTAGTGACTGATTTGACTTGATCCATGTGTTGGCTTCCGGAACTACTTGCATTTGCATTGTATTGCCCTTTGGGATTTTGCATAAGGTTCACGAGAGGGTTTTTCAATAACCTTACCACTGCGCAGAGTAGTGACTGATTTGACTTGATCCATGTGTTGGCTTCCGGAACTACTTGCATTTGCATTGTATTGCCCCTTGGGATTTTGTTGTGTTTGAGATGGAAACTTACCTTTCTCTTGGAAACTAAGAGCAGATGTTAATTTAGCAAGAGTATCTTTAAAATCTGTCATGTTTTGAACAAGTTGAGTATTAATTGTCTCTTGCTTTTCAATGAATGCATGCAATGTTTCCTCAAGATTTCTTCTAGGAGGTGGAGCATAAGGAGGTGCATATCCATGAGAATTTTGGAAATTATGGTGTGCTTGAAACGGTGGTTGTGAAGTTTGTGCATTGTTGTTCTCACTCTTCCAACTGAAATTTGGGTGATTCCTCCAACCAGGGTTGTATGTTTGGGAGTATGGGTTATGGTTGGCCCTTTGAAAACTGTTTAAAGCATTGGGCTAGAAGACAGATTCAGGCTTCTTTGTTG
>NW_011500322.1:188062-198828 GCF_000495115.2 Populus euphratica
TATACATACCTCCACTAGATGTATTAGGTTGAGTTTTACCTGGTGCCTCATAAGTATCTGTAGTGTCCCAATTCTGAACATTTTCAGCTAACAAGTCCATGTATTCCATTGCTTCATCAGGGTCTTTATCTTCAAAAGTTCCATTGCACATCAATTTCACCATTTGCCTATCTTTAGGTGTTAACCTGTCATAAAAATATGAAATCAATCTTCATGTTTCAAAACCATGATGAGGATAAGTATTAATCAAGTCTTTATACTTATCCCAATACTAGTAAAATGTTTATCCAGCTTTTGAGTGAATATGGTAATTTATCTTTTAAAAGAGTTTGTTCTATGAGAAGGGAAAACTTTTTTAAAAACTATTGTTACATTTCATCCCAAGCGCGAATGGATCCTGACCTAAGATTTTGTAGCCATGTTTTAGCTTTATCTTTTAAAGAAAAAGGAAAAAGCTTTAATCTAATGGTGTTCATGTTACAATTTAAGTCATTACAAGTGTTACAAACTTCTTCAAATTCTCTCAAATACAAGTATGGATTTTCTATATCTAAGTAATGAAAAGTAGGTAAAAGTTGAATAATACCTAGCTTAAAATTAAAGTGAGATGCATCAGGAAAGGAAATTATACATGATGGTGCACTTATTCTTTATAAAATTCATGTGGTTTCTAAGTGTTCTAACATGATTATTTTTATTATGAAGTGATTGGTTGTCTTTTTCTATCATATTTTTTGAAGAGGATGAAGATTTCTTATAAAGTCTACCACTTAATGTGTGTGACCAAACTCTCATACAAGTGCAAAAAGAAAAGAAAAAAGAAGAAATAAAAATTAGAAAAATAATAAAAGTGAAAAGAAAAATAAAATAAAATATATAATTTATACAGTATCTTATCTCCCTAGCAACTATGCCAAAAATTTGACGCAATCAAAAGATTGATGTTTTATCTCAAGTGCAAGAGTGTCAAAGTAATAAATAACCCGATAAGACTGGGGTCGAACCATATGGAGGTCAACTATATAAAATTACAAATAATAAATGAAAAGGCATTGAAGAGAACTTTTGAGATGTGATATTGATTTAAGGATTAAATAAGGATAAAACAAATGTTAAGGTTAGAAGATCTACTAATGGTATTTCAAAGAAGTATAATATAAATTCTTTTTATTACTTAACAGGAAACCACATACAAAAGAGAATCCAATCGGATTATAACTTATTAACATGATCATATTAATTATCTTATTTGAGTAATGTCAATACTTGTAAATATTGTCAGATATTCATAATGATAACTTATGTTAATAACAAATCAAGTTCCTTTCATAACACATATGTCGGTTATACCATACAGTTAGGTATGAAATGATCGAGTATCTGTTGTACCAAGGGTTTTATAACACAAATCTAGATTAACCATTTAACAAGCAAAGTATTAAGGGTGAGTAAGATAACAATTATAAACATTTTAATATCAAACATTAAAGTTCATATTGAATTTATATTATACTTACTTTTACACTATTAGTATAACTTTTTCACCTTGACAAAATAAACTTAGCTAAACATAATGAAGAAGAGAAACATAAATAAATAAAATAAAATAATAATAATGATATACATTAACTAAGTAAAATAAAGGAAATGAAAAGTATAAACAAGAAATTAATATAACATGAAATAAAACTTCAACATTACAAAATAAAAAGAAAGAGAGCAAGAGCAAGATCTTGATATGAAAACCAAAATGTCTAAATTTATGGAAAATGCCTCATTTTATAGGCTAAAATTCAGAACTATTGATTTGATAACTAATTATTGAGTGGGTGGCCACCTCTTAACTTGGTGGCAACCATTATCTTCTTGTCTGAACAAAACTTCATTTCTAACATCAGAATGTGAACAGATAGTCTTCATGAAAGTTCTAGAAATTTATCTCAGTTTTCTAATAAAATAAGAATGAGCTCATTTGGACTTCTAGAACTTGAGATATAGGCAGAACACTGAACAATATATGGGCTGCAAGACAGATTCTGACTTCTCTTTTGTTACAACAATTTGAACTTGAAAAAGACCTTTTTGAATCTTGAACTCTTCATTAAAGTTTTGGGCCTATGTCTTAGCTTTTCATCCATATAAACTGCTTGACCGCTTTTTATGATCGGCTTGTTTTAACTCGCAAGTGCACGAGTGTGCGATGTAGCAATTAACTCGGTAAGATCGAGGTCATATCCACAGAGAGCTAGATCTGGAAATTAAGCTAAGTAACAAAAAAAAAACTCAAGAGAAATTAAATTAACAATAACTTGGTTGAAAATAATTGATGGATTTGTTTTTAAAGATAAAAAAAATGTAAATAGATTTTAAATGACAAGAAAAAGTAAGTCTTGGTCCAAATAAATTTTAATGGTGATGTATTGGTGATTTCTTCAACATATATAAGATAACTCAACCTAATATCAACGATGGTGATATTAGATCAGAAGATATTACAATGAAATTTAAAAGGATGAAAATTGATTATTGCTTAAGAATGAACAAGTACTTTCATATTAAGTAAGACATTGAATCAAGCAATCTCTATACCAAAACTAAAGTTTGTGCATAAAAATTCAAGATTATAACATTACCTAAATGGTTTCTAAAATTTCTTTGCAATAATAAATCATTCATGAAGAAAATGAGAAGATAAACATTAAGATTCATTCATATCCTAAAGAACTCACCTCAATCACCATTATCCTTGATTTGGATCCAAGAAAGAGTTTAGCCAACCATGATTATATATAAGAACACTTCAATAAACATGAAATAACTTGAATAAAACAGAAATAATAAGTTTTACAAACTAAAGAACCGAAATCTATAAAGAAGAACACAATACAATTTCAGAAAAAATTCGGACACAAATCTGACTCTAACTTTGGACAGCAATTTGACCCTCTTAGAAGCTTTTGTTCGAGAAGTCTATTAGAGACATATTTATAGGAAATTCTGTCCCCTTTCAAGATAATTAAAGAACAGCTCATTTGTACAGCTGAGTCAAAAGTTATGGGCAAAACACCGAAAGATGTTCTGAAAAATCAAATCAAGACAGCTTTACAACTACTTTGGTGCACGTTTTTCTTCCTCATTTATGAGGTGTCTCCTTCTTCTTTTTGACCCAAAATAATGTTAAAATATCCCCTCCAGCTTTCCATCCATGTGCTTGCCTTCTTGGATCAATGGATTACCCAAAATAAATCAATTGTTATTTGTTGTGTGGACATGTAAGATCATGGATTGTATTTGGGTTGATTTGGGGTTGATTTAGGGCTGATTTTGGGCTGAATTTGAGCATCAAATAAGTATACAAATGTACTTATTATTTGGGCTAAGATTGACATTGAAACCTTGAGTGTTTAATGGTTGAAGTTTGCACACAACATAAGGCAAGTTTGGGCTTGAAATAAATCATATGATATTCTTTTCTAGAATTGGAATAGAATTGATTTTTGGGACAAATTTGGAGCACTTATTTGAACCAAGATTTGCTTCAATCTTCAACTAAATGTCTCTTCAATTCTTTATTCTGAATTCCGACGTTGAATTTTCTGAATTAATTCATTTAAGCTCCAAAAACCTATCGAAACATTAAATCAAACTTCATTACTAAAAAACACATCAATTATTATAAAAACAACCAAATAAAAACAATAAATACATATGTAAAATAAGAGACTTAATGACACTTTTGATGCGCAATCATAAACCAAATCTAAATCCAAGTTCTACAGCTCCAGTTATGATCTAATAACCAAATGGTATTCCAGTTTGAATTGAACCAACATCTATTCTTTAAGTTTAGGCCTCTCTTTGTCTTTTGACTTTCAATAGTTAAACACATCAATCAATCCTTCAAATTATGAGATATACCTACATTCAAAATAAGCACTTACCATAAATTAAAGATATCTTATGTTATTGGACTTGCTATTATAAAACATGCTCAAGTTAGAGAATTTAATGATACTTTAAGTGCAATATGATGATATATAACCTTGATAAAAAAATATTTTTAAGTACTAATCAACAACATTGTCCTCAATGTTGAAATAAAAGAAAAGGAATATAAAAGAATGACAAAAACAAAATAAAATATGAAAAATAAAAGATAAGGAGTAAAAAAAGCAAATCTGATTTGTTTTTGTTGGGTTGCCTCCAATAAGTGCTTTTATTTTATGTTATTGGCTCGACACGTTGTATGCTTATACTTTATAGATTGGTTCAACTAACTTTACAAAAGTAATGAGTTATGTCGTCCAACCTTTATAGAAAATTTTCAATCAATGCCCATTGACCTTGAGTGCTCCGTTTGTTTCTAAACTTGTATTTTTAACTATACTATAAGGAAAAATATTAGAAATAACAAAGGGTCTAATCCAACAAGAGCACAACTTTCTAGAAAAAAGTTTCAAACATGAATGATAAAAAAGGACTTTGTCTTCAACATGAAACTCCTTTCGTGTAATCATTCGGTCATAAAGACTCTTAGTCTTTTCTTTGTAAATTCTTGTATTTTTATAAGCATCATTTTGTATCTCTTCTAACTTTTGTAATTACAACTTCCTTGCAATCCTAACAACATTAATCCATGTTATATTTTTTAATAGTCAAAACATTTTTGGGTTCAAGCTCCACTAGTAGATGACATGCTTTTCCATAAATTATCCTATATGGTGACATTCCTATAGGTGCTTTGTAAGCAGTCTGGTAAACCCAAAATGCACCACCAAGTTGCAGACTCTAATCTCGTTGGTTAGGTTACACTGTTTTCTCTAAAAGGGACTTGATTTCTCAATTTAAAATTTCAGCTTGGCTATTCGTTTGAGGATAGTAGGCTATGGAAGTTCGATGAGTCACATAGTATTTGTATAGTAATGCTTCCATTGAACGATTGTAAAAATAAGTGTCATGATCATTAATGATAGCTTTGAGGATTCCAAACCTGTCAAATATATAAGTTCTAACAAAATCTAAATCAACCCTAGCATCATTAGTTCATGTGGCTTTCACCTCAATCCATTTGGACACATAATCACATTAAAAAAAGATATAAAGACTACCAAAAAAAAGAAGGAAATGGACTCATAAAATAAATACTCAAAACATAAAAAATTTCACTTATAATAATATTTGTTAAGGGCATTTGGTTCTTATGAGTGATATTACTGATTCTTTGACATTTTTCACATGATTTCTAAAAGTGATATGCATCCTTAAAAATAGAAGGCCAATAGAGACCACTTTCAAGTACCTTGTGGGTTGTTCTTTTTGCACAAAAATGCCCACCACAACATTGAGAATGATAAAAAGTAAGAATGGGATTAAATTCATCTTGTGGTATACATCTTCTGACTACTTGATTCTCATAAAATTTCCACAAATAAAGAGTGTTTCAAAAATAATATTTAGCATCAGCTAGTAACTTGTCTTTTTTTGATTTAGATAAACCTGAAGGGAATTCTTTGGTGACTAAATAGCTCACCAAATCAACAAGTTGGCACAACTAAAGAGTTGATGTCTTCTTCCAAGTGTAGGAGTGTCGAAATAATAAATAACTCGATAAGACCAAGGTCGAACCATAGGGAGGTTAACTGTATAAACTACAAATAAATAAATAGATAATAGCATAAAAGAAGTTAAAGAGAACTTTGAGATGTGATATTGATAAAAACAACAGCACGTGGTGTTATGGATTTGTTATAACTCGGTTACCTAGATAGCTGATGTTTAAGGATTAATGGGGGGTTTAAAAAAGGCAAGGTGATAACTTGATCAAAATCTTTGTATTTTTTTTATTTGGATGCTAGATCATGCTTAAAATATTTTACATAAATTTAATATCACTTGTAACTAATTTTGATGTTTTTTCTTTTTATTTTTGGATTTTTTTAATTTGTATAGTACTTTTATTACTTTGCTTTTATTTTTGGATTTCTTAGTTGATTTTGTTGGGATTTTTATGTTGGTTTAAAGAGTTAATAAAATCTCTTAGTGACATGTTATTTTTCTTGTAGTACTGTTTTCATCTACGTTATGCTAATTCACATGATAAATCTTGTTGATTAATTCATTAATTAATAATTAATCTAATCAAGTCTATTTGCTCCGACATCCATTAATTAATTAGGTTTAATCACCTAATTAATTAAACCTTCTCAACTAATTTATTTGAGAGATAGGGCGCCCTCCATCATCTTTCATGGATAACTACTGATCATCCACGGCCATTACCAGTGCTGCTAGTGCAGTTTAAAGTCCCTGCAAGAAAATTATCAAATGCAAATAGAAACCATCAGAATAATGGTTTAGCCGCATAGAGATTTTGATGATGGTGACGAGATTTTGAATATGTACATAAAAGAGATGAGATCTTGTGCTTGTCATTATATATTGGTGTTGGAACACCTCTCTTTACTGGATTTTGAAAATCTGGACGAATTCCATCAAGGTTCTCACCATAAATTAAAATCTTAATTTATATTTAATCACCACAAAAACATACATGAAAAATTAAATCCATGCAAATACTTGTAAACATAGATCCTAAATTCATGATTTTATTTTTAAAAAATAATATGCTTCTTAAACAGGTTTGCAGTTCTTTTAGATAGGTTAGAAAATCAACTTCTACTAGTTAACAAAATAAGAATCCTATAACATAAAGAAAAATAACATAAAATCCAAAATAAAACATGAAATCCGGAAAACTCAAGGAAACCTAGCCCATTCCATGCCTGATGCTTTCTCACCTGCAACAAGATATGATATGACAGTAAGTTTTAGTCCTGAATTGCTTTTATATCGAGTTTTGTCTGTATTGAGATAGTAAAATCTCACATTGTTGTAACTCGGAAAAAATAGATCTTCAAATATTCAGATTGTTGTTTGTCTTCAAATGTTGTAAGATATCCCGCCGCTATTTCACTTCGGTTTTGTGATGGGCTCCAAGATTTTATATATAAAACATAGGTAAAATATTAGATAAATATAGATAAAATTATCGAATAATATAGTTACATTAATGGTTTAAAAAATACTTTAAACAACATAAAACTATGTATAATATTCAGAATAATACAAGGAAACAATCAGCCTCTGAAACCATCCCTAGCTTGATTAATTTCCTTGTATAGTTAGGTCTACCTTGCATAGAAATAATGTGTGCTTGCCGCCCCTTTTAGACCTTTTTTCGATGCTTGGAACATGCTGTATTGAATGCTTGATATTCTTTCTTTATTTGGTTGGATTAATGTTCTTAAAAATAGAAAAGAGAGTTACTGAATTCTTTCTTTTTAAAAGCCTTCCATAATATCCCTGCAAGAGAAAGGAAAGAAAACAACAAGGAAAGTCCTCTAAATCTAGCCACCTCTCGTTCTCCTTGTAAGGAAAGGAATCCTTACTTTTAATGGACAAATAAATAGGGAAATCTGCTCCCACATGTTGTCCCCCCAGGGTTTCCATATTAGATATGAAATCGTTGTCAATTATGGAGACACAATGATCCCTCTCCAATTCAACCTTGTAACTGCCCATCATAAACCCAAACTTAGCTAGGATTTTTGAAAAATCCTTGTAGAAAAAGGATCTTAACACCCTAATTAATCCTTGACACTTTTAGACCTTATATAGCTCTGACACGACTGAAAGATTGATGTCTTCTCCCAAGTGCAGGAGTGTCGAAGTAATAAATAACCCGGCAAGACCGGGGTCGAACCACAGGGAGGTTATTTGTACAAATTATAAATAACAATAATAAAACAACAATAACAACAACAACAATAGTAATAATAATAATAATAATAATAATAATAATAATAATAATAGTAGTAGTAGTAGTAGTAGTAGTAAAGAAAGAGAAGAAGAAGAAGATGATGAGAACTTTAATAATAATAATAATAATAATAATAAAGAAAGAGAAGAAGAAGAAGATGATGATGATGAGAACTTAGAGATGAAATATTAATGTAAGGATTAAGCAATAATAATAACAAATGTCAAGGTTAGAGGTTCCACTAATGGTATATCAAACAAGTATAGTATAAACTCTTATTATTGAATTGGAAACCACACACAAAGGAGGTTCCAATCAAATTATATATCGTTAACATGATTACATTAGTCATCTTATTCAATTAATGCTAATACTTGTAAATCTCGTCAAGCATTCATGATTATAACTTATGTTTACAACAAATCAAGTTCCTTTCATAGCTCAGGTGTCGGTTATACCATACATTATGGGCTATGAAAGTGCCAAGCATTTGTTGTACCAAGTGTTATACAACATAAATCAAGATTAGTCATTTAACAAGCAAAGTATTAAAGAGTAAACAAGATAACAAATATAAAACATGTTAGTATCAAACATTAAAGTCCATATTAAATTTACATTATACTTATTCTTACACCATTAGTGTAACCTTTTCACCTTGACATAACTAACTTAGCTAGACATAATGAAAGAAAGCAAAATAGATAAACAAAATAATAACATAAAAGTTAACTAAGTAAAGGAAAGGAAATGAAAGATATAAACTTAATATTAATGAAAGCAAAGCATAAACATTACAAAAAATACAAAGAGAGAAAAGAAGAGCATGATCTTGATCTGGAAACCAAGATGCCTAAATGCATGGCAAATGCCTCCTTTTATAGGCCAAAATTGGGAAATATTGATTTGATGACTAATTGATAAGTGGGTGGCCAACTTTTGACTTGGTGACAATCCTTATCTTCTCTTGTCTGCCCAAAACGTCATTGATAACGTCAAAACTGGAGCCAGTTGCAAACATGAAAGTTGTAGGCAATTGTCTCAGCTTTCTTGTGTAAAACATTCAGCTTATTTGGACTTCTAGAACTCCAGATATGGCCAAAATACCGAACAGTGCTCGGGCTGGAAGACAGATTCGGGCTTCTTTGTTGTTGCTACAATTTGGACTTGATAATGGCCTTTTTAGATCTTGGGCTCCATATAAAAGTTGTAGACCTATGTCTTACCTTTCCATCCATATAAATTGGATCTAAATCTGAGATCTATAGCTCCAGATATAACCCAATTACCGAACAGTGTTCCGGTTTGGATTGCACCGACATCTCTTCTCTAAGTTTAACCATCTCTTTATCCATGCAATTTAAGTTCTTCAAGTCATCAATCAATCCTTTCATTTATGTGATAGACCTGCATTAAAAATAGACATTTACCACAAATTAAAGGTATCTTATATTATTAGATATATTATTATAAAACATGCTTTGGTTAAGGAGTTATTGATACTTCAAGTGCAAAATGATGATATAAAACCATGATAAAAATGCACTTTTAAGTACTAATCACATCCCCCAACCAGCTTATTACTAGTCCCTAGTAATCAAAGCGTTAAAACAATTTGCAAATTTCACAAAGCAAGGTATTCATCATTAAAATAGAAAAACAATTTGCAATTAAAATAGAAAACAAATTTGCAAATTCCACAAAGCAAGGTATTCATCATTTAACTTCCATTAATCTATCCAGATAAACAAACTCTCATTAAATTTATATATCTGCTCAATACCTCTTAACAAGATATTAATAAACCTTTCTTTTGTGCTCAATGTATCAACACATAATTATGGGGCTTTTCTTGGAAGAAAACAAAATTTTTGTTCTAATGTTTAAGGTTAACTTCGTTGGGTTGGGATTATTATTTTTGTTTTTTTTTTCTTTTTTTCTTTTTAAAAATCTATATACATATAATTTAAAAACATCATGCATCTTTAACCCATGTAACGAGCTTTCAGCTAATGACTCCCAGACCAGTTGGTCTCGAGCTTTCAGCTAATGACTCCTAGACCAGTTGGTCTTAGGGCATTAGGTGTTAAGACACCCCTACGAGCTTAGTAACTCGGGTCGCAGATACTGATATGTAGATAGTGCAATGTTTGATTCCCTTAAGCTTTTCTCCTCAACCCATGTAACAAGCGTTGGGCCAATAGCTCCCAAGTCAGTTGACTTTAGGGTATTAGGTGTTAAAACACCCCTTCGGGCTTAATTGCTTAGGTTAGGGAGGCTACGAAACCAAACTTATCTACATTTTTATTATCATCATTTTCTTTTTCTTTTTCTTTTTCTTTTTTTTTCATGTTTTTCTTTTTTTTCTTTTTAATTATATACAATCCCTTTCCCTTAGTTGTTACCTTTAACAAAAGAACATAAATAATGTAATAATCCAATATGCAACCCACAATCATATGTTAAAGTGTGTGTGTGTAAATTAAGGTTTAAGAATATATGTTAAATAAGTATATGAGCAGAATTGAGTGGTAACAATACGAGAGTTTGTAAATCTGAATATTTTAGGAAGTATAATAATAGACCTTGTTAAGAATGGTTACTAAGATGCGTCTCAAGAGTCACTTTAACAAAAGAGCTCATTTACTCTGCCATCCTAGTAACAACAATTACGCACATGCTTTATGAAATGAAAAACAATTTTTTTTTTTATCAACTACTACCCTCTCCCCCCAACCAAAACGAGACATTGTCCTCAATGTTCTAAGGTAAAAAGATAGAGTATAGAAGATATCACCTGAAATAATGAACATTAACAAACCTGAAACACACTGAAACAAAAATAAGAAATGACAAAACACAAATATTATGTTGTTAATAAAAAGAAAAGACACAAATTTTTACAAGCTATGACTCAAATCGCAGTTGTGATTGTGGCTCACATCTT
>NW_011504133.1:0-7064 GCF_000495115.2 Populus euphratica
AAATAATTTTTTTTAGTTTTTTATTTTTAATATTATCATATTAAGATCATCAAAAAATATTAATTTAATAATTTTTAAAACTGAATATATTTTTAAAATGCAATTATAAATACAAAAAACAAATTGTGCCACAGTAAATAATATTCCAACATGCACCAAACATATGCAAGGGAATACTTACGTAGTTTTATGATTGAAAATTACTTGTCCACTCCCATTTCTACCCCCCCTCCTAAAGTGTCTTTTAACAATTTTACTGGAGAAAATTTTTCTGCCGTTGTAAAACACATATTCCATGGATAATTAATATACCAATAAAATTATCAATAGAAATAATTTGTTGTTAAATTTTTTATTGATAATTTTTTATCTATCAGTAAATCTGTTTGTAATAAAAAAATATTATTACCAACGGATTTACTCATGGAGCAGACGCATTGATAATAATATTTTTTTTATTACCAATGAATTTACCGAGGGATATACCGATGAAATTTCTGTCGGTAATTTCATTGGTAACTATATAAAAATATTTTTTTTAAAATTATTTTTTAAAATTATAAAATAATTAAATTAACATAAATCAACATTGTATAATATATACTTAAAATGCTTGGAAAAAAGAATAATAAAATCAACTCAAAACAATTTACAACAAATAAAAAAAATAAAAAAAATAAATTCAACTAAAAAAATTCATATGAAAAAAATGAAGTTACAATTGCTAAAAATTTAAAATCCCTATAAATAAATCAACTAAAAATTGATCTCGTATGAAAAAAAATCTCACAACAATATTTATACAATTATTAAGAACAAAAACAATTAAAAATAAAATAAAAAACAAATATAGTGAAAAAAATCATGAAAAAAGAAAAAAATTACCTTAATGTAGTTGCAAGTGAAGTTAATGAGAGAAATTTTTTTTTTTGTAAAGCATATTAATTAAAAAAAACTAAGAGGATAAAAGAAGAAGAAGACATACCCGAACATAGAGAAAAAAAAAAGGATATGAGGAGAGAAAAAAAGAAAAAGAAATAGATATGAATGATTTTTACATATAGTGAATAATAATAATAATAATAAATGAGTCTATCTCTTATGAAATAAGAGAATCTAGACTTTTTATTGAGGCACGTTAGTGACGGATTTATCGACTAATAATTAAATATTAATATTTTTTAATTATTTCATCGGTAATATTTAATTCAAATTTTTAATTTTATAAAAACTTTTCAGAAAACCGCCAACAATTACCGATAATTTCTCAATCCATCGGTGATTCCGTCTGTGATATGTAAATAAAAATTTTAAATTAATTGAATTTTTTCAGAAAACCGTCAAATAACACCAACGACTTTTCAATCCGTTAATGATTTTTTCTGTAAAAAACAACAATTAACAGTGCAATTAGAAAGTGAACAATTCTGGAGCTCTCTGAAAGATACCGACAGAAAATTTCATCTATGATTCCCTTTGTATTTGACATGATGAACAGTATTCACAGTTTACTGATAGATTTTACCGACAGAATAAATTCTATCGGTAATTTTGTTGATAAATTATTTTTTTTATTTTTGTTTTAATTTTTTTCACTGTAATTCTCTCGGTATATACCGATAAAATATTTTCATATGTAAAATTCCTCAAAAATTTACCAATAAAAATATTCTCTCCATATTTTTATTTATTTTTATTAATTTTCCCAATTATGAAAAAAAAAGGGGGAATTCCAATATATCTACCATCATTTTAAATGTGCCAATCGATGGATTTCAAATCCATTGCTGTTTGGTTGTCCTTTTAACTTTCAGATTCATGATAGTTACCAGCATTGCTTTTCTTGTTTGACCAATTTGTCTTTGACAACATCAGTGTTCGCTCTCCACACAGGACAAATCAATCGGAATGTTTTAGATAAAGCTTCCTAGAATGGATTGGTTCAGTTACCACCCCCTCTTCTTGCATCATCATGTTTCTAACGTTTAGGGAAAAAACCAGCCTTCAACAAAGGATAATGACAAGTCTCGTAGATTTATTTCTTGAATTCTTCTTCTTTTTAGTGAAAGGAACCTTCCGGGTTCTTAAGCACTCAGCACACGTCTCGATGCTTCACAATCACCATTAAGATAACTAAATTTAATTAAGAATGGATAAGTTTCTTGCATTAAGGTAATGGTTATCATTCCAAGCACATGACCATCTCACATGTTCACCAAAAACGTGGTGACGGGCATGATTCTCACCACCTTCACCAATAATTGGTGAAACACGGAGTAATATAATGTTTATTATTTGAAACGGCTACTCTAGGGACAAAGATTTTGCTTCACCATTTAACTAAAAAGAAGAGATATTGTAGCCATCATCTACTCCACCCCAAAAATCGGCTGATACGCAGAAGTAATTATGCCTATGATAACCACTAGTCCAAATGCTTGATTGACAAGTTGTAATTAGCGCCGGATTATGATATAAATGATTAATCGTAGAAGTCTTTCATGTGATTGGTTTATGAAATTCTTGGGAAAATCCACGCCAGACTTCTTAATCGTAGAAGTCTTTCATGTGATTGGTGTATATAGAACTTGTATATATCGATTCCCACTTTGGTTTTAAAAAAAAGTTTATCTGCCATTAATTTCATCATCAGCACGATCTGATTGTAAGATATTGCACTTGATAAAAGACAAAGTCACCTGATGTATCAATAATTGCGACCATAAATATATATGGATCATTATATGTATGCATGTATGGATATAGGTCATCAAGAAAAAAAGGCATATAGAACATGCATCTTGCTGCTATTCATGAAGAGAATGTGAGTGAATATATATATATATATTTGCTAGAAAAAGAATTCCCCGCTGAATCTGATCAAGAGGGCCACGTCAGAACCTCCACTATACTATAAATATACGGGGAGCTAGAGATTACATAGGCCTAAGTGACATAGTCGAGAAAACACACATTGTGAGAACTTTTGAGCTCCATAACTCAGTAGTCTCTGTACATTGCTAGCTAACACAAATTTTTTTCCCACCATGTCACTAAGAATAGCTGCGGACAATTTCCCAACTTTGCCGGTCGGCGAGATGGAGAATTTTGTGGTGGTGAGAGAGTATGATGAAGGGAGAGACAAGGTGGCTGTGGAGGAAATGGAAAGAAGGTGTGAGGTTGGCCAAAGGGGAAAGCATTCACTGGTTACTGACCTTATGGGTGATCCAATTTGCCGAGTTCGCCATTTTCCGTCTCATGTTATGCTAGTGAGTAGCAATTCATCAATTCTCATTAGTCCCACTTCTTTTTTTCCTTTTTACATGACACTCAAGTTTGTGAAAAGAGAAACGTACACAAATTATTCCGTGTTGCATGATCACATAATCTGTAGGTCAAGATTTAAGCAACAAAAATGAAGTTTGAATGTGTGTGTGTCTTAATGGTGTGTTTCTGAAGAGGGAGGAGGAGGCTTGCACTGTGGTTAGGCATTGCCTTTTTTCTTCTTTCCATTTTTCAGTGACAAAAGTCATGTTTATATCATTAAAGCAGGTTGCTGAATGTGGTGATGGAGGAGAGATAGTAGGGGTGATAAGAGCCTGTGTAAATACTGTGACGACAAGAGAAAGTTCAGGCTCTGTCAAGCTAGCTTATATTCTGGGATTAAGGGTTTCTCCTTCTCACAGGTCAGTACTCTCTCTCTCTCTCTCTCTCAAGAAATTGTTTTATACCTCTTTGTTTTTCGCAATCATTTGCATTTAATTGGCCCTCTTCCGTTACTTGATTAGAGCAGCATAAGAAGTGCAATCAAACAAACGTTGCTTTTACTAGATTTAAGTGTCCTTTTGGTGGTTATGGTGAGCACAAAGTGCTCCATGGAAAGGGCAAAACTATCACCAGAAAACCTTTCTTTTGGTGTGTGGGTTCTCCTTAGCCACTGCACCTGACTAATTCGCAGCCCTACTTTGTGAAATTTAACAGTTTCTTTCTCGCATTACTTTTGTGGGTTTCTACGAACCATTCCCACCCCACAAAACACGATTAGATTCGACTATAAAGAGAGAACATTATTTCCTCGTATCATGGAGTGAGGCAAATGCAAGCTAGCCTGGCATTGACACATGTATCCCAATACAAAGACTTCCTTTATCATAGAAAAAAAGCTTCAAGACAATTAGATTTCTTGTTTGTTTCTACTTCGTGACCAATTAAAATTACTTTACTCGACATAATATATATATTGTCCACCACTGATGTCGATATATCCACTTCCTTCATACAATATAATAATAGTTTTGATTTACAAGCATATGCCATTAATATGCCTAATTACTTGGGCAAAAGCTTAGATAAATGTAACCATGATCACAAATTCTCTTTTTTTTTTAAATCTATAATGGTCCTTATCATCTTCAAAAATGTTCCCTACTTTTGCTTAAACGAACCCACCTAAAGTACCTTTTGTGCTCACCTTGGACAAAAACCAACAAGCAATTATATCACGCTTTTATGTATTTTCTTAATTAATTCTTAGTATTTGGCAATGTTGCAGGAGGCTTGGCATTGGCACAAAATTGGTTCAAGAAATCGAAGAATGGTGCAAGCAAAAAGGTGCAGAGTATTCATACATGGCCACAGATTTCTCCAATGAACCTTCTATCAATTTGTTTACCAGGAAATGCTTTTACACGAAATTTAGAACTCTTACCATGCTAGTGCAACCGGTTCATGCCCATTACAAGCCATTAGGCTCCGGCATTGCCATAATTCAACTCCCTCCGAAACTTGCCGAAGCGATTTATTATCGAGTGTTTGCCGATGCAGAATTTTTTCCAAAAGATATTGGCACGATTTTGTCTAGTAAACTAAATCTGGGCTCATTCATGGCCGTGCCCAAAAAGGCTCTCCCCAAGTGGGATCCAACAACAGGAATTCTGCCCTCAAGTTTTGCCTTACTGAGTGTGTGGAACACCAAGGAAGTTTTCAAATTACAAGTGAAGGGAGTGTCCAAATTAACGTATGCATGCTGCACAGGTACTAGGTTGTTAGATGCTTGGATGCCATGGCTAAGGTTGCCTTCATTTCCTGATGTATTTAGACAATTTGGTGTTTATTTCTTGTATGGACTACACATGGAAGGTAAAAATGCATCGAGGCTCATGAAGGCTCTATGTGCATTTGCACATAACATGGCTAGGGATGATGATGGGTGCGGGGCCGTGGTGGCTGAGCTGGCCCAGAGGGACCCAGTTAGGGAGGTGATCCCACATTGGAGGAGATTTTCATGGGCTGAAGATTTGTGGTGCATCAAGAAGCTTGCTGATGAAAAACTAGACGTTGATCGAAGATGTGGACAGTCCGATAGGATGAAACATGGATCTTCTTCACCAGTCATTTTTGTTGACCCGCGTGATATTTGACCATGCTATTTGTAACAAGCTTATACATCAAAAAATGAAAAATGTTTATAGCCATTTTGGACCTCCTTCTTTCTAATCGTAAGGAAAAACTTCCCAGCCATTAACCAAATCTTATTCATTTCAATTTTAATTCTACGTTCGTTTTTGAGAGAGAGAGAGAGAGAGAGAGAAGGACTATTTTTGTTGCGCTTTAATTTTCTTTTGTGATGGGTATAGTTGAATCTTATAAAGTCTGAGCTTCAATAGCATGAACTAGATTGATGGTCGAGCTATTCTCGAAGCTAAATTATTTTTTTTAACATAAAAAATAGATATTCAAGCTCTATAATAATGTTTAGAAGCAAGAAAAATATGAAATTATTGTGTTTAATAAAATTAATTAATTCAATAATATAGATAAAAAAGATAATGATGGTAAATAAATCAAACAAAAAAAATTGACAATGATTAACTACATAAAATGAATGTTTTCCAATATAATGAAAAGATCACCTTATATTCTTAAAATATCTTTATGATCTTATTTGATAATAATAAAAAATTAAATGAGAACACGATAATTTCAGAATTTTTTTTAAAATATTAAAATTTAATTTCTAACAAATTAAATATTGAATATTTTTTTTTAAAAAAAAAATAACAAAAACCAGTCTTAGTCTGCCCAAGTCAATTTTTCATATGCGCATTTTAGTCATGAGATCGAAATAATCTCGTAGAAAGCAAAATAAATAAAACTATGAATCCAAAAAAATAATAACAATGAAAGAAATGAAAACCAAATTTGATATTAAAATAAAATAAAATAAAATATTAAGGGATAAAATAAAAAATTAAAAAAAAAATCCAAACAAAACAAATAACAAAAAAATAAAGACCAAATTTTATATAAAAACTAAATAAAACCAAATGCATGAGAGATAAATTTGAAAAATAAAATCAATTAAAAAATTTTAAAATAAAATAAATAGCAATCAAATAAATAAAACATAAATTTAATAAAAAAATAATAAAACATCTTTTAATTTTAGCAATCCTTCACAAATCCAGAAAAGAGAAGCTAAAAAAGAAGAAGAATAAAATTAAAAGCAGTTGGAGGCTCACTGCCGCTCCTTCATTGATGTGCACCAGACCAATACAGAGAAGGTGACGTGTAACTTCCAACACCACCGCAGAATATGGTATTTGGCCACTAAAAGAAGTTGCAGCTGTCTTTAGAATGCGGTAGGCTTCTCCCATATTTTTTTAACAGTGGCTCTCCTTACAGTCTACAATTAAAAAAAAAAAGGGACTGAACACTCTTTTTTTTTTTTAAGATTAACGTTGTTGTTCGGGTCAGCTTGCGCGCACCACGACTAATTCCACGGATCCTGAAGTTAACGACCATGTAATCCTCCAGTGGCCATCATATGAGCAACCAAGGACTCGAACCTAAGACCACAGAAGGAGCAAACCCCTTGATCCCAAGTCCTTACCACTTGATCACCACCTAGATGATTGAGACTGAACACTCTTAATTTTGTAGGATAGGTAGATTGCTATAAGTTAAAAATTGAGTTGTGAATTTTATTTAATTTTTTTTTCCTGAAAAAGTATTAATTTTCTGTTTTTTTATATATCTTTTGAATGATTTTTATATACTGATCT
>NW_011504166.1:0-6892 GCF_000495115.2 Populus euphratica
AACACTGTTTAATAAAGAAAGAGGCATGGAAATACCTTGTTAAATTGTAACATCCTACCCCTATACCGGGATAAAAGGCAACAATCTCATATAAGCCAAAGAAAAGAGTAAATCTTTATATATATATATATATATATTCATGGTCTTTGTATTAATATCTCTGAAATTTCGACAAAGTCCCCCCTATACTAGAAGATCCCAAGTTAGCGACATGTATTCTGTTTAGACTTTTAATAACTCGCATCTCATAACTAAAGCCCAACCCAATCATACTGGTTTCAATTCCACAAATATTATCATACTTATCAACTACAATATTTGTAACATACATTATATAACAAAATATTATTATGGATAAATAAAAATACAAACACACATATATTATTTATGGTTATATGAACTATAGAGTTAAGTTAATTCATTCAAGTTTAAATATTAATTATACAAATTCAGTTATACAAACATTTTCATGTTTATAAAAATGAAGGTATACTCCCTAGAACCTAGATTATAAGAAGAGAACATAAGGTAGGATTTACTCTTGTCGTACATGCAATGATCCTAAAATAAAATACATATTATTGAAATGTGAATATCACAATAAATATAACAACACGAATATCTAACAATTTCAAAAAGGTAACATGCATTTATATTTTGTTCACTTCTCCCTTCGGGTTTTTCATTAGAATCTCTTTCTTATTCAACTATTACTAGTTGTTCCCTCTTCCATCATCAACCTCCATTCCAGACTTTATAAGATAAAAAATGATTATTTTTATGTAACGCATTACTGATACCAATTTCATTGGTATCATCATTATCATCCCGTAGGAGTTAATGCAAGGTGATCCCCTTACCCGGGATCCTAACATGCACTAAATGTATGCTAGTCAATGCATGTTTGATCCCCTTACCCAGGATTCTAATATACACTAAATGTATGCTAGTCAATGTATGCTCGATTCCCTTACCCAGGATCCTAACATACACTAAATACATGCTAGCCAATACATGATGATCCCTTTACCCGGGATCCTAATATACACTAAATGTATGTTAGTTCATACATGTTTGATTCCTTTATCCGGGATCCTAAAATACACTAAACGTATGTTAGTCTAAACATGGCTTTTCCTTTACCTGGAATCCTATCATATACCAAATGTATGTTAGTTCATGTCTCAAATCACACTTCTTATATTTCTTTTGTCAATGATGATTTCATCACTTGGCAATTCACACAACAACCTTTCACTTTGAATACACATATATTTAGTAATTCACATTTCACATTGGTAATATATTAAATCATGGAATTTAACATAAAAAGTATAAGTGAAATTCACCTACCTGTAATAAAAGCTCTACTCGTGCTCCCCTGCTGCTATTGTTGCACCATACCTGTGGTCTCTCTTGCAAATCACAGGTTTATCTCATAAATTTTTCTTATCCAAGGATATGTTTTATAGTAACCATATCAACAGTTAATAAGTTTTTCTTTCAGTTATTTCTTAATATTTTATGTTTTTCTTACCTCATCAATTGATATTATCGTTATTTGTCCAACCACAGTTATCATTCCTTTCTTTATATTTGAACTGTTACTATCCAACAATTATTGTCTTGTTTTTGAACCGTTACTATCTAAAACTATCCAACAATTATTGTCTTATTTTTGAACCGTTACTGTCTAAATATTAAATTGTTACCGTCTATACATTGAACTGTTACTGTCCAATTGTTACTATATAGACATTGAATTGTTATTGTCTGACCTCTCCTCATATGTTTAACTATATCTAGAGTTATAGACCAATTTTCTTGGTTAGGTAGCATCTAAAACTACAATTTCTATGAAGGAACCTGATCCTAATTCCTTTATCCTCCTACCCAAAATCCCTTTAAAAGTGAAGAGACGAAACTGTCCAGATTTGTTAACCTTTTTATTTACATACAACACATGAAGTTATTTAATTTAGCGACTCAAAACTTTTTCCTCAATTCAAGTCTAAGAACTCTAACTATAATTCAACATCTAGGTATCAATTTATAATCAAATTTGAAACGACTCATAAAACCATGTTTAGAACACCTTACCCGGTACGAATCAAGGTTTTGATCTTCAACTCCCTTCTTTTCTTTCTAATAACAGTTGGCCCTTCCCTCTTCTCTTCTTGTTCAAATTTTCTTGTTAATCCCTTGCCTACCGGTGTTTATTTTATGCATAACCCTTAATCTTGGATGAGTTCTTGGAATTTTTTTGTGTTTCTTTTTTGATTTGTAAAAATGGATACAAAAACTCCCTCTTTTCTTTCTTTATAAAAGCAGCAGATCTTTATTTATTTATTTATTTATTATTATTATTATTATTATTATTATTATTATTATTATTATTTATCTATTTATTTAGAAGAGGAATATTTATGCTTTATAATTATTCTTATTTTTATTTTGGCCATATTTCTTTAAGCGTATTCGTTTTGCTTCCACTTCTTTTTAGTTTAGTTTATTTTCTTTAATTTAATTCAATTTTGATTTTTTCTAGGATTTGCATAAACATTCCTTAAAAGTGGATGGCAAAACCAATAGCCTACAAGATTTAAAATTCTAAGAAGGTCCACAAAAGGTAAAGCAACTTGTTAAACAAACATTTTCAGATGCATAACTGATTAGTACTTAACAGTGCATTTTTTATCAAGGTTTTTTGTCATTATTTTGCACTTAAAGTATCGATAAGTCCTGAACTAAAGCATGTTTTATAATAATATATCTACTAATATAAGATACCTTTAATTTGTGGTAAATATTCATTTTAAATGCAGGCCTATCAAATAAATGAAAGGATTGATTGATTAATTTAAGAACTGAAATTGAAAGGACAAAGAGATGGCCAAACTTAGAAAAGAGATGTCGGTGCAATCCAAACCAGAACACTATTCGGTAATTGGGTCATATCTAGAGCTGTAGATCTCAGATTTAGGTCTATTTTATATGGATGGAAAGGTAAGACATAAGCCTACAACTTTTATATGGAGCCCAAGACTTAAAAAGACCATTTTCAAGTCCAAATTGTAGCAACAACTAAGAAGTCTGAATCTGTCTTCTAGCCCGAGCATTGTTTAGTGTTTGGCTCACATCTGAAGTTCTAGAAGTCCAAATGACCTGAAGTTTTTACACAAGAAAGCTGAGATACTAACATGTTTTATATTTGTTATCTTGTTCACTCTTTAATACTTTGCTTGTTAAATGATTAATCTTGATTTATGTTGTATAACATTTGGTACAACAAATGCTTGGCACTTTCATAGTTCATACTGTATGGTATAACCGACACCTGAGCTATGAAAGGAACTTGATTTGTTGTTAACATAAGTTATAATCATGAATGCTTGACGAGATTTACAAGTAGTAGCATTAATTGAATAAGATGACTAATGTGATCATGTTAACAATTTATAATCTGATTGGAACCTCCTTTGTGTGTGGTTTTTAATTGAATAATGGGAGTTTATACTATACTTGTTTGACATACCATTAGTGGATCTTCTAACCTTGACATTTATTGTTATCATTATTTAATCATTACATTAATATTCCATCTCAAAGTTCTCATCATCATCATCTTCATTTTCTTCTTTTTCTTTACTACTACTACTACTACTATTATTAATATTGTTGTTGCTTATAATTATTATTTATAATTTGTACAATTAACCTCCCTGTGGTTCGACCCCCGGTCTTGCCGAGTTATTTATTACTTCAACACTCCTATACTTGGCAACAAACAATGTTATAAATGATTGTTCAATAAAAGCAAAGAAATGAAAGACAACTTAAATGAGCTAAATCTTAATAGACAATAAATGACAATGAACACATTTGACTTTTATATAAAAGGAAAAGGTTGGAAACAAGCATTGAGATATCTAAACATTCCTCTATGTACCAAGTTAAAAACTTGCAACCCAAATTGATTTGAAACTAAAATTGAGGAAAAGAAGAGAATGATCTAAAAAAATTAACCTCTATCCTAACAAAACACCGAGGAAAAATTAGGAACCAATACACTCAAACCTATACACCATGAGTAGATCTCACATACAATATCAAAACATACCCCCGCGATATCAGAAAAAATCATGCTTGCAGCCCAAAATAACACAAAACCATGAGTATATTAAATAATACAAATATGAAGCAATGTAAGGCTTTGTGCGAACATAGTGCAGAAAAGGAATGTTATTAGATAATGTATGAATTATGTTGATCATGTTACAAAGGAATGAGATAACATAATAGAACTCACACATTTCCTAATAAACATAAAAAAGAAAAAAAGAAACACAAAACCCATTCAAAGGCATACAAATAAGATGACAAGAAAAACAAAAGAAAACACAAACAAAACTGCAGAGGTAAATGAAAACAATAAAGGGAACTGTAGTTACTCAAATGAAAAACAACAATCCTGTGTGACGACCCTTGCCAATTTAAAAGACCACATAGATAAGAGCGAAAAACTCTCAACTGTAAAAAACATGGACCCAAAATCTAAAAAAATTTGCATGAATAAGGTAATATTTAAATAATGATGGGTTTCAGTATAGAGTTGGTGTTTTGATATAATGATGGACTACATTAATTTTATATGTACAAAGTAATATTTAAATCACAAATATGTATTTTTTTGGCATATGTGGTTTTACAGTCCATGTAGCACAACCTTTTGTTCTTGAAAAATGGATGTTCATGACATGTACTTGTTTTTTTTTTTTTACCTTGATTTTATTATATTCCTAATATTTCATCAATATAAAATATTTAAGGCATTGATTTAATATAAAATGGCGAGATTATGAGAAAAAATTAATATAAAAATCGTTTTAAAAAAGGTCCACCTAGCCCAAAAACTCAAGCTTTAAGTTCTGCCTTACCGATCACTATCTTTTATTTTTTCTAGTACTTAAAGTATTAGAGGAACGTAACACAATTACTTTCATTTTTCCTTTAAAAACAGTTGCATTACACTTAGCTAAGAGTACTCTATTTTCCTTCCTCTAATCAAATTTTTATCACAATATAGCTAGTCAGAGTGATACAGGAGTTGATTATGATGTCTTTTGTGAATTTTTCAAGTTTGATAACCCAATTCAAAATAGAAGAGGAACATAAAGAGAAACTATAGGATAGAAACACAATCCATGCATGTGTTGAGGTACTTTTTAAGAGCGTGGAAAAAATCCAAAAACATCCAAAAAATTTGACTAAATCATTAATTCAACTCATAATTAACACGTAATAGGCAATTGCCATGAAACATCCCAACAAAACCAAAACCAAAATTATTAGAAAAATTAAACATCCAAATAATAGCAAAATATAAATCCAAAAAAACACATAACAACCAAGCAAACTAAACAAAAATGAAAGACATTGTAAACAAACCAGTTAAGTGATGAAGTTGATGCATAACCAAACACCAAAACAACCTCTCTAGCAATGAATTGTCCCCAATACAAGATAAAAAACTTTCAACATAGGCGGATACAAAATGCAACCTGAAATAAAAAAAAAAAACAAAAAACATGGCAAAACAATAACATTCCAAGACAATACATGCCATGTCCAAACAAACATAACTAAACCAAAATAATCAACAAACACAATAAACCAATGTTTCAAAAAACATAGCTATAACAAAGAAGAAGAATAAGACAAATTTCAAGCAATTAAAACTTGAAAAGATTAAGAAACCAATATGTAAAAATAACAAGACAAATACAACTGTCAAACAATCTAAAAGGTCTTCATAAATTTCAAACTAAAATCATGCTCTCCAATCACAAAAACAACATTTAAGTTCTTAAAAAAAACTAATAAAATAAATAGGAATTTAGCAAAGCTAAGGAAACTTGAAGTGCATAGACAACCAATATAGGCAGTACAAAGACCCTTGCCAACTAAAGCATTACAACAACCACCAAATCTCAGGCACATTCTGCAGTAAGACAAATACAAATGAAACATAACATCAACAACCTTTCAAAATGAAACTAGAACACATACCTGCTAACACCCAAAAAACCCTAAATTACAGAGCATGAAAAAAGACCAACCAAATCAAGATCATTAGAGTTATGATAAATGTTCCAAGAAATAAAAAAACATATGTTCTGAAAGGAACCATATAAACTCTATGTGCCTATCAAGAGAGAGATGAAAGTAGTTATTAAAAAAAAGATCATAAAAGGATGACTGTCCCAATCAAATTTTAGGTTGAAATTCTCATGAAAATCCCAAGATTATAGCAAAATCTAAAAAAATCATATAAAAAACCAAACCAAAACAGTAACAATAGCTATTTCGTGCAAAACCAACCAACCATCCAATCGCATATGATTAGTATTTAAAAGTGCATTTTTATCAAGGTTTTGTATTATCAATTTGCACTTGAAGTACCAATAACTCGTTAACTAAAACATGTTTTATAATAATATATTTAATAAAATAAGATACCTTTAATTTGTGATAAATGTTGATTTTAAATATAGGCCTATCATATAAATGAAAGGATTAATTGATGAATTTAAAAAAAATTCAAAGGATAAAGAGATGGCCAAACTTAGAAAAAGATGTTGGTGTAGTTCAAACCGGAACACTGTTTGGTAATTGGATCATATCTGGAGCTATGGATCTCGAATTTAGATCTACTTTATATGGATACAAAAGGTAAGACATAGGTAAGATATAGGCCTACAACTTTCATATGGGGCCAAGATTTAAAAAACCCATTTTCAAGTCCAAATTGCAACAACAACAAAGAAGACTGAATTTGTCCTACAGCCCGCGCATTGTTCAGTGTTTGGCCTATATCTAGAGTTCTAGAAGT
>NW_011504054.1:0-5054 GCF_000495115.2 Populus euphratica
GAGAGGGGAGACTCTACTAAAAGTTTGGTAGAAATTTTGTTATAGTGTAAAATAAATCAAAAAATTTTTAAAAAAAATTACCCATGTTTTCTTTACATACCAAATTGTAGGAAATTAACTATAGATGCTTACGAAAGCAAGGTTGGTTAGAACAAATAAATTTTGACCTCGTTTAGTGTAATTATGTGGACTTTGTAAGAATCATGATGTGCGAGTCCATATCGTCTAGCGTAATGATGTGGACTTTGTAAGAATCATGATGTGCAAGTCCATAATTATTGAATCCGTTACTTGTCATTATGTATAATGCTAAAACATAGCTACATGATTGTGGTTCAATTTCATGTTTGAGTTCAAAATTTGCTTGGTCATCCTGTGCCATTTTAATGAGCATCGAGTCATTTCCGCACTCAAAACACTTTATATCTTTTAGGATTGATTGGCCTTAATTTTGCTTATCGGATTTTGATCAAAATATTTTTTCAAAACAAAATCCTAAACATCTCCTAACTTCAAAATAATAAAGAGAAAAAGAAAGCACATGTTTTATAAATGGATGAGATGTGATCCCAAAATAAAATGCAGAACATCAACATTCTATAACAACATAATTGACAATTCAACACCCTTCTTAGATCAGCTTTTCTGGTGATATCTGTGTTTTGCCAAGTATTTTCGATCATTTGTTATGCTGAGATGTTCTAGTGACGGTATGGTCAATGACACCATCTTTCACAAACTTAACTTGCCTATTAAGCACCAACCTCCAACTCAATTCTTGAAATTCTTGCATTTGTTCAACTAAAATGGCCTGAGACCCCACCATGATATTTATATATCTTGTCTAGATTATACCACTTAGGAAATGGTGGTTGCATAGGTTTTGACAGAGTTGAGGCAATAAGTCTCGAGCCTAACAGATGTTAGTAGACAAGCATGAGTGGTAGAGGAATGTTAGTCTTTGACCAAGACATTTGAGTAGTTGATGCTACAACGAGACCTCACTCACAACTAAGGTTTTCCACCTAAGAGCTATTTTCTGATTCATCTCTCATCATTGTTCTGGAATCCATGGTAGAACCTTCAATCTTTCTCATCATGATAACTTGTTCACCATTTTTGGCAATCCTCATAACATCATGTCAATCTTCCAATGTTGTTGTGGTTGTTTAAGGATTATTGAAAACTTTTCAACAACTAGGTAATCTTGGCAACACCCTAAAACATGCAGAACTGCCACTAACGACATGTGGGATCACGCGTTATCTCTACTAGAAGTGAACTTGATGAATTTAAAACTTTTTTGTCTCCTCTTCAATTCCTTACTGACAGTGCAGTAAATAGATGCTTGTAAAGAGAGTTCTGCTATGTTGAAGTTTCAATCTTCTTTTTGTTTTCTTAGTCAAAGTCTGTCTCTTCTCCCTTCTTATGTATTTTAATGCTGACACTAGTAGAAGAAAATTTTAGATGATCTAAAACTGCTACATCCCTTCTTGGATTCCCCATTTATAGAGCCACAAACTAATCTCTATAGAGAGAGCTCTGCTATGTTGAAGTTCAATGTCTACTCTTATTTTTCATACCAGGTCTGTGTCTTCTCCCTACTACTGTGTTTTAATGTTGAAACTGGTGGGATAAATTTTCATATTTTCTGAAACTACTACATCCCCTATTTGTATTCCTCAGTAGTAGAGCCACAAATGGATCTTTGTAGAGGAAGCTCTACTACGTTGAAGTTTAACATACACTCATGTTTTTTAGATCGGGTCTTCTTTTCTCCCTACTACTGTGTTTTGGTGCTGCTACTAGTGGGACAAAGTTTTATAGCGTATGAAACTACTACACCCTTTCTTATATTCCACCACTAGTAGAGACACAAACGAATATCTATAAAGAGAGCTCTGTCATGTTGAAATTTGATGTATGCTCCTATTTTTCAGAACCACATCCTATGTCGTTAGACTATATTGGAGCTCACGGTGGAGGAGGCTGGAAAGAAGGCTCATGGTGTGAAACGCTAGCGGCTATTGGATGCCATTGGAAGACATTACCTTTACACTTTTAAAGTTCAGCACTTGTTTAAGCAAATTTATGAATCTACCTATTTCACCTTACTACTCTCATTTTCTTTTAGACAATAAGCCTCTTTCTAACCTCTTTCTTTATTTTCCATTTTTTTTCAATTAGGTGTAGTAGAGCTTATATGGGAACCCACCTTTCAACTCACCCTTTGAGGGGTGACATATGGTTGTAACTCTTGTATGATGAAACAAGAATCTTAATTCTTACCCAAACTCTACAATGTAATTTTTTTTAGTAACGACCATTGTGTCACCCACAAATCTGTAGTTCAAGATGCTTCAAGAAGGGTTTGTCCTGAAGCAAATAAAGATAGCACATACAACCAATGGACATGTTCTATTCATTATGTGAACATGGGTAGGCTTTCTACCTAGTCTTAAAAGGGTCTCATATCTATCCAGTGACGATCTTCATAAAGATAATATAAGGGCATTGTGAGAAATGGTTAAGGCATGTATATCCACCATTAACAAGTAAGCACTCATAAATGAGTTGGGTGTTTTAAGCATCTGAACCCTAACCAATAGTCATAGGGCCTATTGCTAATTTTCCACCTAACTTAGAAGTTTATGTGTGCTTTCAAAAATAACGACATGTGATGAATGAGATAATTTTATACAATGCATGGAAAAAAACATTAACAAAATAAGATAAAAGGTAAAAACTTAAACACACCAAATACACAAAGCTTAGTCCAATATTGTCAGAAACAATACCTTCCTAAGCAAAGTTATTATTTTGTAGCATGTGCCTATGCGATACCGATAGCAATTTTTATTTGTTGGTTTGTTGATTCTTGGGAGTCCGCCCCTAGTACTTGGTTCAGGGTCACAAGGAAACCTGGATATAGTGGCCTTGTCAGAGATTTGAGGGTAAGGATACCTAAGGTAAACTGCTTTGTGGTTTGATGTCATTTAAAGATTTTAACAATTCATCTTGCCAACAATCTATCGTCTTATATGATGATTAGGAATATGTCTTACGTATAAGATCATAATCCTTTATACTAAAACAAAATATTTTTTGATATTTTTAAAATATAGACCAAATTATCAAGAATTTAATAAACTGGTTATTCCCAATATATAAATATAAATATAAATCATATTCTTCATTTTCATGTGAAATCCCATGTGATTTTTATATTGTTTGAGATATCTGGCCGAGTGTAATTAAAACATTTGATTTTTTTTATCTTTTTTTTTATTTTTTTGTCCTTTTGGTTTAATCTTTAAAAGAAAAAAAATACATAAAAGAAAATACAAACACACATCACTTTTTACTATATTTATTCACACCCACCCACAATTACATGTTCCAAAATATCAAAAGTTTAAAGTAAATCAAACAACAGTAATCTAAATATACACGACAATGTCTAAAAATTACAAAAAAAAGCCTCAAGAATAATGCTGGAGAATTCTTCGTAACTTCTATGATTGTGGAACAGTGGCAGCATGTGGAATCACATGTTGCCGCAAGAAAATCCAAGAAAATAGGGGGTTCTAGAATGACTTCCTCCCTCGTGCCTTTCCTCACCGATAGTGACCTGCAAAACAAGAAAAACACAAGCAAAGCTTTTGGTTCTTTCTCCTTTTGTTGCTTTTTTTTTTGGTTTGTTGTTCTTTCCTTCTTCAAGTGGTGAATCTAATGGTTGTAGATCTGGTAGTGGCCAAATTTCCAGTGCTTGAAGGCATCGGTGTGGAGGAGAAGGAAGTGTTTCCTGGGCAAGGGGAATGACTATGGGTCTATGGGAGCTGCTGTGTTTTGGCTGCTGTTGGAGGCTAGTCAAAGGAGAGAGAGTTGTGTGTCAATTTAACAAAGATGAGGGAAGCTGGAGATGGTGTTTGTGGGGCTGGTCTCCTATGTCAATGGGCGGCAGCTCTGGCCTGGCAAAAAGTAGAGGCGGCTAGGGAAGAAGAAAGGAAAATGAGGCTGGGTTTGGGTTGGGTGGGGTTGGGGGTATTCAAAAAGACTTTTGAAAATTTAAATTCTTTTTTAAACACTGAAAATACTAAAAACGATGCAAATATATCAAGAATAATTTATTTTTTTGGGTTTTCATTGTTTTTCTTTTTTTTTTCTATTTTTTGGATTTTTTAAAAACATATAAAAAATATAGGTCAAAAATTAGGTATCCACATACAACATTAAAAGTTTCCTCTTTCTTTCCTTTGCCTTTATGCTTAAGACAATTATTCTTAAAGTGTCATACCCTATAACATTCAAAGCATTTAGTTAATCTAGACTTCACTTGCCTCCACTGTCCAAACCCTGATTAATTAGTATACCCCTCACAATGAAGCTCTTTGTGTAATCATTATTATGGCACTCTAACACTCTCTTTTTTTAACTCCCTGGAGTTTAAGGAAGCTTTAACATCTTCTTAACTAAGATTATCATTACTAGACAACAAAGTAACAATAAAATAATCATAAGCTTAAGGTAAAAAACACAACAAAATCAAAGTAAAGTCTTTGTCTTCAACCTTAACATCAGTATTTTACAAATCTAAAGTCACTCTATTGAATTCATCGAGATGATATTTAATGGTCCTACCTACTTTCATCAGGGGAGTATACAACAAATAAACCTCTTGTGCTTGTACAAGTTCTATACCTTAAACAAAAAGAGTTGAATAGCACTATGTGCCTATTCCATAAGATCTTTTTTCTTTTCATCATCCATCCCTTTAAGCAAATTTTCTACACCTCTCGATGCCTTTAATAAACCTTGTTGGACTAATAAGGTGTGCATCTTAATAACTCATAGATTGAATTTGTTCCTACCACTAAATTTCTCTACATCAAACTTCATATGGAGCTGTAGATCTCAGATTTAGGTCTAATTTATATGGATGGAAAGGTAAGACATAGGCCTACAACTTTCATATGGAGCCTAAGATCTAAAAATGTCATTTTCAAGTCCAAATTGGAGCAACAACAAAGAGGTCTGAATCTGTCTTCCAGCCC
>NW_011504054.1:6172-7369 GCF_000495115.2 Populus euphratica
TTGTTTATAATTGTTGTTTATAATTTGTACAATTAACCTCCTTGTGGTTACTATTATTATTGTTGTTGTTATTATTATTATTGTTGTTGTTTTATTATTGTTGTTGTTGTATTATTGTTATTTATAATTTGTACAAATAACCTCCCTGTGGTTCGACCCCGGTCTTGCCGGGTTATTTATTACTTCGACACTCCTGCACTTGGGAGAAGACATCAATCTTTTAGTCGTGTCAAGTTTTTGGCGCCGTTGCCGGGGAGGTAAGTTCTTGTATAAATTATAGTATTTATTTTATTTTCTCTTTTCACTTTTGTTGTATATAACTTTGTTTCTTTTTTTTTTTTTTTTTTTATTTTGTTTTCTTCCTCCTTCTTTTGCTTTCTTCTTCTTTCTTATTTTATTCCTACGCGTGCATGAGAGTGTGGTCACGTACATCAAGTGGTAGACTTTGTAGGGTATCCTCATCATTTTCAGAAAATATGGCCGAAGAAGATAATCAATCACTTCATAATGAGAATAATGAGAATAACCGTGCTAGAACACTTAGAGACCAAGTGGTTTCTGTGAGGGAGTTGTAATTTTTTTTTTATTAAAATGAATTTTTTTAATATTTTTAAATTATTTTGATAGTGTAATATTAATAAAAATAAAAAAAATATTCTTTTAATATTCTTTTAAAAAAATTAAAACTTTATGAAACAACATAGCCGTACTTTTAAATACCCTTAAACTATAGGCCCCATACACTTAAGAGATACATGTCGTTTAACAAAACAAATTGTCCCCCGTGGTAAATACTTTTGTAATTATACATATATTTTTGAGAGATTGAAAAGTAGAATGGATAGAGATATAATACTGTGATGATCAAAGAAGATAAATTCGAGAAAAAAAGAAAGCTAATAAAATGAGGATGATCAATAATCATTTTTATATTATAAAAACTAATTAATTAGTTTTAATATATTACAGGGAAGTTATGTGCTCATCAAATGTATTTATTTCTTAAAAACAATATGATTAAAAAAAGGTTGAAAAAATAAACAACCCGAAGTTGGGTGAACCTTGTTATTATTATTATTATTTTTTAACAACTTATCTAAAGACCATCTTTGTATGGATGGAGATCAAACTCCTTGCCAAAAAAAGAAAGAAAAGAAAACCCTTATAAGCACAAGTCCATAGAGAGAAACTAGCTAA
>NW_011504138.1:0-2818 GCF_000495115.2 Populus euphratica
TTCTTCTTTTTATTACTATATATACATATAACTTAAAACACAATGCATCTTTGACTCATGTAACGAGCTTACAGCTAATGCCTTTTAAACCAGTTGGTCTTAAGGCATTAGGTGTTGAGACACCCTTTTGACCTTAACAACTCGAGTTACAGATATTGATATATATAAATAGTGCAATGTTTGATTCCTTTAAGCTTTTCTTCTCAACCCATGTAACAAGTGTTGGGCCAATAGCTCCCCAGTCAGTTGACTTTAGGGTATTAGTTGTTAAAACACCCATTTAAGCTTAATTACTTAGGTTAGGGAGCCCACAAAACCAAACTTATTTACGTTTTTATCAGAGCTTAATTACTTAGGTTAGCGAGCCTACAAAACCAAACTTATTTACGTTTTTATCATCATCATTTTTTTTATATTTTTGCAATTTATATACTATCCATATCCCTTAGTTGTTACCTTTTACAAAAGAACATAATAATGTAATAATCCAATATGCAACCCACAATCATATGTTAAAGTGTGTGTGTGAAAATAAAGGTTTAAGAATACTTGTTAAATGAGTATATGAGCAGAATTAAGTGATAACAATGTTAAAATTTGTAAACCTGAATATTTCAAGAAGTATTTTGATAGACTTTGTTATGAATATTGTAAATAACCATTGAAAAGTGTTAACCAAAATATGTCTCAAGAGTCAATAAAATTCCTCCTTACTCTGTCATCTTAATAAAAATAGTTTGCAAATGGTTTATGAAATAGAAAACACAATTAGTTAATTTTTTATTTTAATAATATCAATTACTACCCTTTCCCCCTAGTCAAAACAGGATATTGTCCTCAATGTTCTAGGATAGAAAGATAGAGTATAAAAGATATCACCTAAAGCACCGAACACTAACAAAAAGAGTATAAAAGACATTACCTGAAACACAGAACACTGACAAATCTGAAGCACACTTAAACAAATATAAGAAATAACAAAATATAAAATAATATACTATTAAAAAAACAAAAAAAAACACAAGGATTCACAAATGAAGGCTCAAATCCAATCTAAGCTTTTTATAGCATTCCTTAGTTGACCAATTTATGTGACTCATAGAGAGATCAATTACAGGAATGAAATATTATAATTGGTTAATCAATTATTCAGCAGTAGCAGTAGAGATTATGATTTGTCATGCCGAAGATGTTAGAAATTCTTGTTTCATAGCACGATCAAGAAAAGACAACAACTTATTATAAAAACTATTAATATTTAATAGATCTATGGGTTCATAGTGAATATGCAGTTAGGCCCAAGAGGTAATATGAAAGATCTCTTCCAATATGCCCAGACCACTTAATAAGGCAATGAAGTCATCAGTGTGTTTAAACATTGCATTCATTTGATTAGACATTGTGGAGACCTGTAGTTTCTCTCCAATTGTTTTTCCAATGATCTCCCTTTGTGTTAAAGCTTTAGGGACAACCCCCAAAACTTGACTACATCCTAAAAATACAGCTATTGACACTCCCTATTTACCCAAGGTTGCCTCCTCCATATATTAAATGAATCTTTCTCTTAGCTAGTACCTGAATAAGATGATTCACTAATTCTAAAAACTCTATTTCCTTCTCAAGATTGGATGCACCAAAAATACAAATGTTTCTTATGTGATGACTTAAGGAACCTACCATTTCTACACACTTCTATTTTTGTTGAATGTACGGGTTAAGTAGAAATGAAGGAAAGGAAGAGAAGATTTTATAGATGAGAACTTGAAAATGCAATCATACCCCTTATATGTAGGTCAATTAGAGTCTCACTCTCTTTATATATATATAATTGGAGTCTCACTCTTTTTATATATATATATTTGAAAACAAAACATGTGTACGTACAAATAGTTGTGATTGTGGCTCACACCTTCCCTTAGTTTTATGTCCGAGAATGACTTAAATGCCCTTTATAGGTCGGGGATAGACTTCCAATCTAGTTTTCTTGAAAACCGTCAAACAAGGTCTTTTTTAGTCAGATTCCCAAGACTATGTTGATCATGTTCTTTATGGAATTGTAACCATAAATCATGAATTGCACGATATACATCTCCACTAGGATGCGTCTCAAGAGTCAATAGAAGATTAACTAAAGACTTCTTACTTAGGTCATCCTTAATGAATTGTACTTTATCTTCACAGTTTATAAATACTATTCCTGAAGAACGACATTGTACATTACAGGTTCATCTAGCACATCGATGATAGACTTTCAGTTGTTTTGCACGACGTTGCTTTGCAAAAGTGCTTTTACCTATTTTAGGCATGTGTGAAATGAAGGAATTAGAGAACTCACCTAATAATCAAACCTTTACTTCAATCAGTTAGCGAATATCTTCATGAATTCCATGATTCATTAACAATTTCAATCTTGCACATCTAGGATATTAAATTTTTGTAATCACATTCTGAGGTAGAATGGGAAATTCATTTTCAATTTTTCAAGAGTGGTGTCCATTTTCAAATGAAAATTGGAGGGGAGATTCAAGGAAAGGGGAAAGAACAATGAATTATATAAATATATATGCAGATATCAGTTATTATGGAAAATTGAAAGGACCGACTTAAGTCACGAAGTACCATTATCCGTCATTTGACCAGGGTGAGAGAAACTAGCAAAACAAAAATCACAGAAAAAAATACAAAAACAATGTGAGGAAAAAAAATCAATTTTCATATATGATTAGTACTTAAAAGTGCATTTTTATCAAGGTTTTATATCATCATTTTGCACTTGAAGTATCAATAACTCCTTAACTAAAACATGTTTTATAATAAT
>NW_011504138.1:3996-7014 GCF_000495115.2 Populus euphratica
TGCACTTGGGAGAAGACATCAATTTTTTAGTCGTGTCAATATACATGATCACCCAATTCAATATAGCCATTTTCAATTGAAAAATTGTCAAAGTAAACTTTCAAACGATGTCCATTTACCTTGAAAACATTGCATTCTTTGGATTCTCAATATCACAAGCCCTATATGGATACACATGTTTTTCTTAGTATTTTCTTGTTATGAAACTCTTTGATCTTGCTTTATAAATTTTTAATTTTTCATATGCATTATTTCTTATTTCCTCAAACTCATTGAAACAATGTGACTAAATACAATGCTGTTTGTTACCATAAAATGACACCTTTTCAAATTTAGCGCAAGATTCTTCTCTTCACACTTGCTCAAAACCTTTTCTAAGTTAGTCAAATAATCATCAAATGAATTGCCAAAAATAGAAAAATCATCAATAAAAATCTCAAGAAAATTTTCAACTATATGATTAAATATACCGAGCATGCATCTTTGAAACATGGTTGGTGTATTACATAATCCACAAAGCATTCTTCGATAAGTAAAAGTATCAAATTGACATGTGAAAGTAGTTTTCTCAATCTTCCAATGCAATTTCAATTTGGTTGTACCCTGAATAACCATCTAGAAAATAATAAAATTCATGACCGGCAACTTTTTCTATGATTTGGTCCATGAGAGGTAAAGGAAAATGATATTTTCTAGTCATTAAATTAAGTTTCCTATAGTGAATGCACATGCGCCAACCAGTAAGAGTCCTAGTTGGAATTAACTCATTTTTCTCTTTTGTTATCATAGACTCTAAACTTCACGGGTACAACTTGGTTAGGACTTACCTATTTGCTATCAGAAATAGGATAAATGATTTAATCATCTAGAAGCTTAATGACTTTATTTTTCACTACTTCTTTCATATTAGGATTAAGCCTTCATTGCATTTCTCTAGAGGGTTTAGCATTTTCCTCTAATAAATTTTGTGTGTGTAAATCAAAGGACTAATTCCTTTTATGTCAGATATGGTTCATCCTAATGCATTTTCAGAGTTTGTAATAACTTACCTTCTTGATGTGCATTAACTTTTGAAGAGTTTTATTTTCTCCTAAAAATGAGTATTTGAGATTAAATTGTAACGGCTTCAAATCAGGTTTGGGTGGTTGAACACTTGAAGGTATGGATTTAATTGATCGTGGTGGCAATTCCTTAATTTATGGTCTCCAATTACTTTCCTTTGATTCTTCTTGAAAATAAAGCATTTACAGATCATCAAATTCATCAATCTTAGTTTTATTGGAAGTGGTTTCAAATTAATAATGAACTAATTTTTTAGTAAAGTCCACTTCTTGTAAATTGACACGACCAAAAGATTAATGTCTGCTCCCAAGTGCAGGGGTGTTGAAGTAATAAATAACCTGACAAAACTAGAGTCGAACCACAGGGAGGTTAATTGTATAAATTATAGATAACAATAATACAACAACAACAATATTAACAACAATAGTAACAATAATAACAACAACAATAACAATAACAATAATAGTAATAGTAGTAGTAGTGGTAGTAATAGTAGTAGTAGTAGTAGTAGTAGTAGTAGTAGTAGTAGTAATAGTACTAGTAGTAGTAGTAATAATACTAATAGAAGAATAAGAAGTAGTAGAAGAAGAAGTTGATGAGAACTTTAAGATGGAAGATTAATGTGAGGATTAAACAATGTTAACAATAAATGTCAGGTTAGAGGATCCATTAATGGTATTTCAAATAAGTATAGTATAAACTCTTATTACTCATGTAAACCACGCACAAAGAAGGTTCTAATTGGATTATAAATTGTTAGCATGATTACATTAGTTATCATATTCGAATAATGCTAATACTTGTAAATGTTGTTAGACATTCATGATTATAACTTATGTTAACAATAAATCAAGTTCCGTTCATAGCACAAGTATAGGTTATACCATATGGTTGAGCTATGAAAGTGCCAAGTATTTGTTGTACCAAGTTGACATGACCAAAAGATTGATGTCCTCTCCCAAGTGCAGGAGTGTCGAAGTAATAAACAACCTCGCAAGACCGGGGTCGAACCATAGAAAGATTAATTGTATAAATTATAGATAACAATAATATAACAACAACAATAATAGTAACAATAACAACAATAAAAGAAGAAGAAAAAGTTGACGAGAACATTGAGATGAAAGATTAATATAAGGATTAAAAAATGATAACAATAAATGTCAAGGTTAGAGGATCCACTAATAGTATGTCAAACAAGTATAGTATAAAATCTTATTATTCAATTCAAAACCACACATAAAGGAGATTCCAATTAGATTATAAATTGTTAACATGATTCCATTAGTTATCTTATTTGATTAATGCTAATACTTGTAAATGTTGTCAGGTATTCATGATTATAACTTAAGTTAACAACCAATCAAGTTCCTTTTATTGCATAGGTGTTGGATATACCTTATAGTTTGTGCTATGAAAGAGCTAAGCATTTGTTGTACCAAGTGTTATACAATATAAATATAGATTAGTCATTTAACAAGCAAAGTATTAAAGAGTGAACAAGATAACAAATACAAAACATGTTAGCATCAAACATTAAAGTCCATATTAAGTTTACACTATACTTATTCTTACACCATTAGTATTAAGGAAAGGAAATGGAAGGAATAAACTTGATATTAATGAAAGCAAAACATAAACAATACAAAGAGAGAAAGTAAGAGCATGATCTTGATATGGAAACCAAGATACCGAAATGCAAGGCAAATACCTCCTTTTATAGGCCAAAATTAGAAACTATTGATTTCATGACTAATTGATGAGTGGGTGGCCAACTCGTGACTTGGTGACAATCCTTATCTTCACTTGTCTGCCCAAAACATCATTAGTAATGTCAGAATTTAAACCACTTGAAAATCAAAGTTCTAGGAAATTGTCTCAGCTTTCTAGAAAAAAATTTAAAGGTCATTTGGAGTTCTAGAACTCTAGATATGGGCCAAACACTGAACAATGTTC
>NW_011504136.1:0-3083 GCF_000495115.2 Populus euphratica
CAATGTTCTAAGGTAGAAAAATAGAGTATAGAAGATATCACTTGAAATAACGAACACTGACAAACCTGAAACACACTGAAACAAAAATAAGAAATAACAAAACACAATAATAAAATAAAAGGACAAAAAAAAATTATAAATGAAGACTCAAATCTAATTTAAGCTTTTTACGGCTTTCTTAGATCAATTTATAGGACTCATGGAAGGATCAATTACAAGAATGAAAGATTGTAGTTGGTCAATCAATTGTTCAGCAGTAGCAGCAGAGATTATGATTTGTCGTGCAGAAGATCTTAGAAATTCCTGTTCCACAACATGATCAAGAAAAGACAACACCTTATCATAATAACCATTAACATTTAACAGATCTATGGGTTTATGGTGAATGTGCAGTTGGGCCCAAGAGAAAATATGAAAGATTACTTCCAATGTACCTAGACCACCTGGTAAAGTAATGAAGACATCAACATGGTTAAACATTGCATTCATTCGAGCAGACATTGTAGAGACTTGAAGTTCCTCTCCAATTGTTTTTCCAATAATATCCCCTTGTGCTAAAGCTTCAGGGACAACTCCCAAAACTTGACTATCTCTTAAAAATACAGCTACTGATACACCTCCTATTAACCCAAAACTGCCTCCCCCATACACTAAATGAATCTTTCTCTCAGCTAACACTTGACCAAGATGATTTGCTGATTCTAAAAACTTTTTTTCTTTCCCAGGACTAGATCCACCGAAAACACAAATATTTCTTATATGATGACTTGAGAAACTTACCATTTCTACACACTTCTATATTTGTTGAATGTATGGGTTGAGTAGAAATGAAAGGAAGGAAGAAAGGATTTTTATAGATGAGAAATTAAAAAGGCAATCATACCACCTATATGTATGTACAGATAGTTGTGATTATGACTCACATCTTCCCTTTGTTTTACGTCCAAGAACGGCTTAAACGCCCTCTATAGGTCGGGGATAGGCTTCCCATCCAGTTTTCTTAAAAACTGGCAAATAAGGTCTTTTTTAGTCAGATTCCCAAGACTAAGTCGATCATGTTCTTTATAAAAATAGGGCCATAAATAATGAATTGCACAATGCACATCTCCACTAGGATGCGTCTCAAGAGTTAATAGAAGATTATCTAAAGACTCCTTACTCACGCCATCCTTAATGAACTGTATTTTATCTTCACGATTTATAGATACCATTCTTAAAGAATGACATTGTGCATTACAAGTCCATCTGGCAGATCGATGACTGACTTTCAGTCGTTTTGCATGACATTTCTTTGCAAAAGTGTTTTTACCCGTTCTAGGCATGTGTGAGATGAAGGAATTCGAGGACTTACTTGATAATCAGACCTTTACTTCAATCAACCAAAAAATATTTTTAGGAATTCCATGATTCATTAACAACCTCAATCTTGCACATCTAGCACGGTAAATTTTTGTAATCGCATTCTGAGGCAGAGCGGGAAAATAATTTTTCAAATTTTCAAGATTAGTGTCCATTTTCAAATGATAATTGGAAGAGAGATTCAAAAAATTGCATAAATATATACACAGATATCAGTTATTAGAGGAAATTGAAAGAACCAACTTAAGTCACGGAGGACCGTTGTCCGCCATTTGATCGGGGTGAGAGAAACTAGCAAAAATCACTCAAAAAAAAACACAAAAACAATATGAGAAAAATAAAATAATCAACCTTTATCCATAAGAGCATTCAAACTAGTTAATTCATTTTCACTAGGAAAATTATCAAAGTAAGCTTTCAAACGATGTCCATTTTCCTTAAAAACATTATCATTCATTGAATTCTCAATATCACAGGCCCCATAAGGATACACATGTTTCTTAATAAATAGATTGCCCCATCTTGATCTTAGCTCTCTAGAGAATAAATGGAGTTAAGAATTATAAAACTAAACTTTTTGGCCAATATCAACTTTTTGATAATTTTCACAAGTTTTGCAGAATGCATGCGTGTCCTTGAACATGGTGGGCCAATAAAATTCATTTTGAAATATTTTTGCAGCTGTCCTTTTTTTAGGAGAAATAACTCTCACATGCTTCAGAATAACAATGTTTAATGACACTATTTACCTCATTGTTGGGAATGAATCTTTAAAATATTTGATCTGGATAATATTTGAATAAGTTAGGGTCATCCTAATAAAAGTTCTTCACTTCATTTAAAAACTTTTCTTTATCTTAGGTACTCCAATCATCTGACAAATCTCCTAAAGCAAGAAAATTGATATTTTTATCATACCAAGGCATTGGACTAAGAGAAAGTAATGATTCATTAGGAAAGTAATCATCGATTAGTGTGATATCAGATGTCGAATTTGTTGTCACTTTTGACAAAAGATCCATATCAATATTTTCAGTGGGTTTTTCATCTGTGATTTGTTCCTCAGAATAAATCATTTACAAATCTTCAGATTTATCAAACTTATTTTTACTTAAAGTAGATTCAAATTGATCATAAATTAATTCATCAATATGATCTACTTCTTGTAAATCATTATCATCTCTAGGTTGCTTGCAAATGTTGAAAATATTCATCTCCAATGTCATGTTTCCAAATGATAGCTTCATCAGTCCATTCCTACAATTAATTAATGCGTTAGAAGTTGCAAGAAACAATCGTCCTAAAATAACAGGAAATGAATTATATGCTTTAATAGGTTCTGTGTCTAAGATAACAAAATTCACAGGATAAATGAATTTATCAACTTGTACTAACACATCTTTGATTATTCCTCTAGGCACTTTTACAGATCTATCAGCAAGTAAAAGAGTTATAGAAGTTGGTTTTAACTCATCTAGATTAAGACTTTGAAAAACTAAATATGGAAGTAAATTCACACTGGCTCCAAGATCAAGTAAGGCTCTTTCAATTTTATGTTCTCTAATAAAGCAAGAAAATTATAAGACAACTAGGGTCTTTATATTTCAAAGCATTATTGTTCTAAAGAATGCCACTAACTTGTTCGACTAAAAAGACTTTCTTTTTCACATTCAGTTTCCTCTTCACAATGCATAGATCTTTCAAAAATTTAGCATAGAAAGGAA
>NW_011504136.1:4541-7029 GCF_000495115.2 Populus euphratica
TAGTAGTAGTAGTAGTAGTAGTAGTAGTAGTAGTAGTAGTAGTAGTAGTAGTAGTAGTAGTAGTAGTAGTAGTAGTAGTAGTAGTAGTAGTAGTAGTAGTAGTAGTAGTAGTAGTAGTAGTAGTAGTAGTAGTAGTAGTAGTAGTAGTACTAATAATAATAATAATAATAATAATAATAATAATAATAATAAAGAAAAAGAAGGAGAAGAAGAAGAAGAAGATGAGAACTTTGAGATGGAATATTAATGTAACGATTAAACAATGATAATAACAAATGTCAAGGTTAGAGGTTCCACTAATGGTATATCAAACAAGTATAGTATAAACTCTTATTATTGAATTGGAAACCACACACAAAGGAGGTTCCAATCAGATTATATATTGTTAACATGATTACATTAGTCATCTTATTCAATTAATGCTAATACTTGTAAATCTCGTCAAGCATTCATGATTATAACTTATGTTAACAATAAATCAAGTTCCTTTCATAGCTCAGGTGTCGGTTATACCATACATTATGGGCTATGAAAGTGCCAAGCATTTGTTGTACCAAGTGTTATACAACATAAATCAAGATTAGTCATTTAACAAGCAAAGTATTAAAGAGTGAACAAGATAACAAATATAAAACATGTTAGTATCAAACATTAAAGTCCATATTAAGTTTACATTATACTTATTCTTACACCATTAGTGTAACCTTTTCACCTTGACATAATTAACTTAGCTAGACATAATGAAAGAAAGCAAAATAGATAAACAAAATAAGAACATAAAAGTTAACTAAGTAAAGGAAAGGAAATGAAAGGCATAAACTTAATATTAATGAAAACAAAGCATAAAAAATACAAAGAGAGAAAGGAAGAGCATGATCTTGATCTGGAAACCAAGATGCCTAAATGCATGGCAAATGCCTCCTTTTATAGGCCAAAATTAGGAACTATTGATTTGATGACTAATTGATAAGTGGGTGGCCAACTTTTGACTTGGTGACAATCTTTATCTTCTCTTGTCTGCCCAAAACGTCATTGATAACGTCAAAATTGGAGCCAGTTGCAAACATGAAAGTTGTAGGCAATTGTCTCAGCTTTCTTGTGTAAAAACTTCAGCTCATTTGGACTTCTAGAACTCCAGATATGGCCAAAATACCGAACAGTGCTCGGGCTGGAAGACAGATTCGGGCTTCTTTGTTGTTTCTACAATTTGGACTTGATAATGGCCTTTTTTGATCTTGGGCTCCATATGAAAGTTGTAGGCCTATGTCTTACCTTTCCATCCATATAAATTGGACCTAAATCTGAGATCTGTAGCTCCAGATATGACCCAATTACCGAATAGTGTTCCGGTTTGGATTGCACCGACATCTCTTTTCTAAGTTTGGCCATCACTTTATGCTTTCAATTTCAGTTCTTAAATTCATCAATCAATCCTTTCATTTATGTGATAGGCCTGCATTTAAAATGAACATTTACCACAAATTAAAGGTATCTTATATTATTAGATATATTATTATAAAACATGCTTTAGTTAAGGAGTTATTAATACTTCAAGTGCAAAATGATACATCAAGTGCAAAATGATGACATAAAACCTTGATAAAAAATACACTTTTAAGTACTAATCAGTCTTCTTATCCAGACTTTTATAGACCATTAGATTTTCTAATAACCATAATATTAGGTAACGACTCTTGAACTCTATAATCATAAATTTATGATTAAATCCAAAACCATTTTTAATTTAGGAGGCAACTCCGTTATTTGATAGGATGATAACTCCACTGGGGAATTATCCGGTCGGACTGAGCTTTATTTGTTTGATGGTTTGCCTATTTATTTTGTTGGTCTATTTAAATTAAATTTAGCATTTTTCTACTTTAACATGTATTTTTTATATATTGTTTTTGCAAAAGTACATTAGGTATAGATTAATGCTTTCATGCATTTTAATTTTTATATAAATTTATTTCTAGATTAGGTGTGGAGTAACGGTTTATCTTATAATTTTCAGTCAGGGTTCATATTTATGAAACATTCAACTATAAGTAGAGCTTTTACTTAGTAATGATGGTTATATTGTGCCCTAGCCATTTCTTACAAACACCTATAATGATTTCATGAAAGGTGGTCACTGGATAGATCATTAACCCTTTTGAGACCATGTAGTGAACCTAGCCCTTATATAATAACCTAGAACTTGCCTTTAGGGTATGGACTCTTTAATAATTCATTTTGAATTAGGGCAAACCTGATTATACTGAACTCTGTTGGTTTTTTGAGTTAAGACCATGACTTTCATTATTTTTTCTGAGTATGAGGAAATATTTGAGATGATGCAATTAGTTGTAGGGGATTGCTGAAGGACTAAGGTCAGGGAACTATTGCATTTAACTAAAGTACATTACTTCATGAATAATATAAAAAAGCTTGTGTCAGTTTTAAAGCATGTGAATAAGACTTTGTTTGAGAGAAAGTATAAGAGAAT
>NW_011504176.1:0-6867 GCF_000495115.2 Populus euphratica
TTAAAGTGTTTGTGTGTAAATTAAGGTTTAAGAATACATGTTAAATAAGTATATGAGCAGAATTAAGTGATAATAATGCGAGAGTTTGTAAATCTGAATATTTCAAGAAGTATTATAATAGACCTTATTAAGAATGGTTACTAAGATGCGTCTCAAGAGTCAATTTAACAAAAGAACAATGTTGCATATGCTTTATGAAATGGAAAATAATTTTTTTTTTTTATCAACTACTACCCTCTCCCCCCAACCAAAACGAGACATTGTCCTCAATGTTCTAAGGTAGAAAGATAGAGTATAGAAGATATCACCTGAAATAATGAACATTGACAAACCTGAAACACACTTAAACAAATATAAGAAACAACAAAACACAATAATAAAACCAAGCATGTGTATGTACAGGTAGTTGTGATTGTGGCTCACATCTTCCCTTGGTTTTACGTCCAAGAATGGCTTAAACGCCCTTTATGGGTCGGGGATAGGCTTCCCATCCAGGTTTCTTAAAAACTGGCAAACAGGGTCTTTTTTAGTCAGATTCCCAATACTAAGTCAATCATGTTCTTTATGAAATAGTGGCCATAAATCATGAATTGCACGATGCACATCTCCACTAGGATGCGTCTCAAGAGTCAATAGAAGATTATCTAAAGACTCCTTACTCAGGCCATCCTTAATGAATTGTATTTTATCTTCACGGTTTATAGATACCATTCCTAAAGAACGATATTGTGTATTACAAGTCCATCTAGCACATCGATGACAGACTTTCAGTCGTTTTGCACGACGTTTATTTACAAAAGTGCTTTTACCTATTCCAGGCATGTGTGAAATGGAGTTAGAGGACTCACCTGATAATCGGACCTTTACTTCAATCAACCAGCGAATATCTTCAGGAATTCCATGATTCATTAACAATCTCAATCTTGCACATCTAGCACGGTAAATTTTTGTAATCGCATTCTGAGGCAGAGTGGGAAAATACTTTTTCAATTTTTCAAGATTAGTGTCCATTTTCAAATGAGAATTGGAAGAGAGATTCAAAGAATTGCACAAATATATACACAGATATCAGTTATTATAGGAAACTGAAAGAACCAACTTAAGTCACGGAGTACCGTTATCCGCCATTTGATCGGGGTGAGAGAAACTAACAAAATTCACAAAAACAATGTGAGAAAAACAAAATAATCAACCTTTATCTACAAGATCATTCCAACCAGTTGATTCATTTTCACTAGAAAAATTATCAAAGTAAGCTTTCAAACGATGTCCATTTTCTTTAAAATCATTGTCATTCATTAAATTCTTAATATCACAGGCCCTATAAGGATTGCTCCATCTTGGTCTTAGCTCTCTAGGGAATGCATAGAGTTAAGAATTATAAAACAAAACTTTTTGACCAGTATCAACTTTTTGACAATTTTCACAAGTTTTGCAGAATGCATGCGTGTCCTTGAACATGGTGGGCCAATAAAATCCATTTTGAAAGATTTTGCAGCTGTCTTTTTTGACGAGAAATAACTTCCACATGCTTCAGAATGACAAAGTTTAATGACACTACTTACCTCACTGTCGGGAATGAATCTTTGAAATATTTGATTAGGACAATATTTGAATAAGTTAGGGTTATCACAATAAAAATTCTTCACTTCGTTCAAAAACTTTTCTTTGCCTTGAGTACTCCAATCAGCTGGCAAGTCTCCTAAAGTAAGAAAATTGATATTTTTATCATACTAAGGCATTGGACTAAAAGAAAGTAAGGATTCGTTAGGAAAGTAATTATCGATTGGTGTGATGTCAAATGTCGAATCTGTTGTCACTATTGACAAAAGATTCGCATCAACATTTTCGGTGCTTGTTTCATCCGTGATTTCTTCCTTAGAATAAATCATTTGCAAATCTTCAGATTCATCTAACTCATTTTTACTTAAAGTAGATTCAAGTTGATCATAAACTAATTCGTCAATATGATCTACTTGTAAATCATTATCATCTCCAGGTTGCATGCAAATGTTGAAAATATTCATCTCCAATGTCATGTTTCCAAATGATAGCTTCATTAGTCCATTCCTACAATTAATCAATGCGTTAGAGGTTACAATTAAAATAATAGGAAATGAATTACATGCTTCAACAGGTTCTGTGTCCAAGACAATAAAATCTACAGGATAAATGAATTTATCGACTTGTACTAACACATCTTCAATTATTCCTCTAGGCACTTTTACAGATCTATCGGCAAGTAAAAGAGATATAGAAGTTGGTTTTAACTCACCTAGATTGAGACTCTGAAAAACTGAATGTGGAAGTAAATTTACACTAGCACCAAGATCAAGTAAGGCTCTTTCAATTTTATGCTCTCCAATAAAGCAAGAAATTGTAGGACAACCAGGGTCTTTATATTTCAAAGCATTATTGTTCTAAAGAATAGCACTTACTTGTTTGGCTAGAAAGGCTTTCTTTTTCACATTCAGTTTCCTCTTTACAATGCATATATCTTTCAGTATTTTGGCCATATCTGGAGTTCTAGAAGTCCAAATAAGCTGAATTGTTTACACAAGAAAGTTGAGACAATTGCCTACAACTTTCATGTTTTCAAGTGGCTCCAATTTTGACGTTAACAATGACGTTTTGGGCAGATAAGAGAAGATAAGGATTGTCACCAAGTCAAGAGTTGGCCACCCACTCATCAATTAGTCATCAAATCAATAGTTCCCAATTTTGGCCTATAAAAGGAGGCATTTGCCATGCATTTAGGCATCTTGGTGTCCAGATCAAGATCATGCTCTTGCTTTCTCTCTTTGTATTTTTTGTAATGTTTATGCTTTGTTTTCATTAATATCAAGTTTATGCCTTTCATTTCCTTGCATTTACTTATTTAACTTTAATCTTATTCATGTTCTTATTTTGTTTATTTATTTTTCTTTCTTTCATTATGTCTAGCTAAGTTTATTATGTCAAGGTGAAAAGGTTACACTAATGGTGTAAGAATAAGTATAGTATAAACTTAATATGGACGTTAATGTTTTATACTAACATGTTTTATATTTGTTATATTGTTCACTCTTTAATACTTTGCTTGTTAAATGACTAATCTTGATTTACGTTGTATAACACTTGGTATAACAAATGTTTGATACTTTCATAGCCCATATTGTATGGTATAACCGACACCTGAGCTATGAAAGGAACTTGATTTGTTGTTAACATAAGTTATAATCATGAATGCTTGACGAGATTTACAAGTATTAGCATTAATCGAATAAGATGACTAATATAATCATGTTAACAATCTATCATCTGATTGGAACCTCCTTTGTGTGTGGTTTCCAATTGACTAATAAAAGTTTATACTATACTTGTTTGACATACCATTAGTGGATCCTCTAACCTTGACATTTATTGTTATCATTGTTAAATCTTTACGTTAATATTTATTTCGTCTCAAAGTTCTCATCTTCATCTTCATCTTCTTTTTCTTTATTATTATTATTATTACTACTACTACTACTACTACTACTACTACTAATACTATTATTATTATTATTATTATTATTGTAGTTTTATAATTGTTGTTTATAATTTGTACAATTAACCTCCCTGTGGTTCGACCCCGGTCTTGCCGGGTTATTTATTACTTCGACACTCCTGCGTTGTTGTTATTGTTGTTGTTGTTACTGTTCTTGTTGTTGTATTATTGTTATTTATAATTTGTACAATTAACCTTCCTGTGGTTCGACCCCGGTCTTGCCGGGTTATTTATTACTTCGACACTCCTGCACTTGGGAGAAGACATCAATCTTTTAGTCGTGTCACTTTTCAATGAATGCATGCAATGTTTCCTCAAGATTTCTTCTAGGAGGTGGAGCATAAGGAGGTGCATATCCATGAGAATTTTGGAAATTGTGGTGTGCTTGAAATGGTGGTTGTGAAGTTTGTACATTGTTGTTCTCACTGTTCCAACTAAAATTTAGGTGATTTCTCCAACCAGGGTTGTATGTTTGTGAGTATGGGTTGTGGTTGGCCCTTTGGAAACTGTTTAAAGCATGAGCTTGTTCATGGAGACATTCCTTAAAAGAAGGCAAGGTTGGACAATCATTGGTTGAGTGTTCATTTGTTTCACAGATTTGACACACAATGTTTTCAACAGATTTTATGCAAGGTTAGACAGTTACTAATTGAGTGTTCATTTGTTTCATATATTCGACACACAATGTTTTCAACAGATTTTAATTGACCACTCTTTTTCAATTCTAGTGCCTCGACTTTTCTAGCTAAAGATGCAAACTTGGCTTGGAGGTCATGATCTTCCCTAAGGTTGTACATACCTCCATTAGATGTATGAGGTTGAGTTTTACTCGGTGCCTCATAAGTACCCGTAGTGTCCTAATTTTGAGCATTTTCAGCTAACAAGTCTAAGTACTCCATTGCTTCATCAGGGTTTTCTATTTGTAAAACCATTTGTAAAACCATTATTACTTAGATGGCAGAGTCAAGGAGTTTTTTTGTTAAAGTAACTCTTGATATGCATCCTAATAAACATTATTAACAAGATCTATCATAATACTTCTTGAAATATTTAAGTTTACAAACTCTCGCATTATTATCAATTTCTTCTGCTCATATACTCATTTAACAAGTATTTTTAAATCTTCATTTTCACACACACACTTTAACATATGATTAGGGGTTGCATATTGGATTATTACATTATTTATATTATTTTGTTAAAGGTAACAACTGAAGGAAAGGGATAGAATATAATTTATAAAAAAAAGAAAAAAATAATGATAATGAATGTAATTAAAAAAATAAATAAAAGCGTAGATAAGTTTGGGTTTGTAGCCTCCCTAACCTAAGCAATTAAGCCCGAATGGGTGTTTTAACACCTAATACCCTAAAGTCAACTGACTTGGTAGCTATTGACCCAACGCTTCTTACAAAGGTTGAGGAAAAATGCTTAAGGGAATCAAACATTGCATTATCTATGTATCAGAATCTGCAACTCGAGTTACTAAACTTGTAGGGGTGTCTCAACACTTAATGCTCTAAGCCCAACTAGTTTGGGAGTCATTAGCTGAAAGCTTGCTACATGGGTTAAAGATGCATTGTGTTTTTAAGTTATATGTATACTAATAAAAAAAAATTAAAAAAAAAGAAGAAAAAGATAATAATCCCAACCTAAGGAAGTTAACCTTAAACATTTGAACATAATATTGTTTTCTTCTAATAAAAGCCCCATCATCTATGTTTTTATACATTGAGCACACAAAAAAAAAGTTTATTAATATCTTGTTTCAATAGCATCAAACAAATATATATAAATTTAATGAAAGTTTGTTTACTTGGATTGATTAATGAAAGTTCAATGATAAATGTCTTGCTTTGTGGAACTTGTAAATTATTTTTCTATTTTAACTCTTTGATTAATATGGACTAGTAAGAAGCTGGTTAGGGGGTGCGATTAGTATTTAAAAGTGCATTTTTATCATAGTTTTATATCATCATTTTGCACTTAAAGTATCAATAACTCCTTAACTAGAGCATGATTTATAATAACAAGTCTAATAATATAAGATATTTTTAATTCATGGTACATGCTCATTTTAAATACAAGTATTCTTACAATTTAAAGGATTGATTGTTGTAATTAACTATTGGAAGTGAAAGGATAAAGAAAAGGCTAAGCATAGAAAGGAGATGCCGATTCAATTCAAATTCAAACACTGTTAAGTCATTAGATCATATCTAGAGCTATATATCTTGGATTTTAAATTGGTTTAAATAGCTGGAAAGATAAGAAATATGCCTATGACATGACTAAAAGATTGATGTCTTCTCCTAAGTGTAAGAGTGTCGAAGTAATAAATAACTCGGCAAGACCGGGGTCGAACCATAGGGAGGTTAATTGTATAAATTACAGATAACAATAATACAACAATAATAATAACAACAACAACAACAACAATAGTAATAACAATAATAATAACAACAATAACAATAATAATAACAACAATAATGACAATAATAATAGTAGTAATAATAATACTAATAATAATAGTAATAATAATAACAAAGAAAAAGAAGGAGAAGAAGATGAGAACTTTGAGATGGAATATTAATGTAAGGATTAAACAATGATAATAACAAATGTCAAGGTTAGAGGTTCCACTAATTGTATGTCAAACAAGTATAGTATAAACTCTTATTATTCAATTGGAAACCACACACAAAGAAGCAAACAAGTATAGTATAAACTCTTATTATTGAATTGGAAACCACACACAAAGGAGGTTCCAATCAGATTATATATTGTTAACATGATTACATTAGTCATCTTATTCAATTAATGCTAATACTTGTAAATCTCGTCAAGCATTCATGATTATAACTTATGTTAACAATAAGTCAAGTTCCTTTTATAGCTCAGGTGTCAGTTATACCATATAGTATGGGCTATGAAAGTGCGAAGCATTTGTTGTACCAAGTGTTATACAACATAAATCAAGAATTAGTTATTTAGCAAGCAAAGTATTAAAGAGTGAACAAGATAACAAATATAAAACATGTTAGTATCAAACATTAAAATCCATATTGAGTTTACATTATACTTATTCTTACACCATTAATGTAACCTTTTCACCTTGACATAATAAACTTAGCTAAACATAATGAAAGAAAGAAAAATAAATAAATAAAATAAGAACATAAATAAGATAAGAGTTAACTAAGTAAAGGAAAGGAAATGAAAGGCATAAACTTGATATTAATGAAAGAAAAGTATAAACATTACAAAAATACAAATAGAGAAATCAAAAGCATAATCTTGATCTGGACACCAAGATGCCTAAATGCATGGCAAATGCC
>NW_011504178.1:0-6855 GCF_000495115.2 Populus euphratica
TTTATAGATACCATTCCTAAAGAACGATATTATGTATTACAAGTCCATCTAGCACATCGATGACAGACTTTCAGTCGTTTTGCACGATGTTTCTTTGCAAAAGTGCTTTTACCTGTTTTAGGCATATGTGAAATGAAGGAGTTAGAGGACTCACCTGATAATCAGACCTTTGCTTCAATCAACCAGCGAATATCTTCAGGAATTCCATGATTCATTAACAATCTCAATCTTGCACATCTAACACGGTAAATTTTTGTAATTGTATTCTGAGGCAGAGCAGGAAAATACTTTTTCAATTTTTCAAGATTAGTGTCCATTATCAAATGAGAATTGGAAGAGATATTCAAAGAATTGCACAAATATATACACAGATATTAGTTATTGTGGGAAACTGAAAGAACCGACTTAAGTCACGGAGTACTATTGTCCGCCATTTGACTAGGATGATAGAAACTAGCAAAAATCACTCAAAAAGAAACACAAAAACAATGTAATAAAAACAAAATAATCAACCTTTATCTACAAGATCATTCAAACTAGTTGATTCATTTTCGCTAGGAAAATTATCAAAGTAAGCTTTCAAACGATGTCCATTTTCCTTAAAAATATTGTCATTCATTGTATTCTCAATATCATAGGCCCTATAAGGATTGTTCCATCTTAATCTTAGCTCTATAGGGAATGAATAGAGTTGAGAATTATAAAACAAAACTTTTTGACAAGTATCAACTTTTTGACAATTTTCACAAGTTTTGCAGAATGCATGTGTATCCTTGAACATGGTGGGCAAATAAAATCCATTTTGAAAGATTTTTGTAGCTATCTTTTGTGACAGGAAATAACTTCCACATGCTTCAGAATGACAAAGTTTAATGACACTACTTACCTCATTGTCGGGAATGAATCTTTGAAATATTTGATCAGGACAATATTTGAATAAGTTAGGGTCATCACAATAAAAGTTCTTCACTTCGTTCAAAAACTTTTCTTTGTCTTGGGTACTCCAATCAGCTAGCAAATCTCCTAAAGCAAGAAAATTAATATTTTTATCATACCAAGGCATTGCACTAAGAGAAAGTAAGGATTCATTAGGAAAGTAATCATCGATTGGTGTGATGTCAGATGTCGAATCTGTTGTCACTGTTGACAAAAGATTCGCATCAACATTTTCGGTGCTTGTTGGTGTCACTATTGACAAAAGATTCCCATCAACATTTTCGGTGCTGTTTTCATCCGTGATTTCTTCCTTAGAATAAATCATTTGCAAATCTTCAGATTCATCCAACTCATTTTTACGTAAAGTAGATTCAAGTTGATCATAAACTAATTCGTCATTATGATCTACTTCTTGTAAATCATTATCATCTCCATGTTGCTTGCAAATGTTGAAAATATTCATCTCCAATCTCATGTTTCCAAATGATAGCTTCATCAGTCCATTCCTACAATTAATCAATGCGTTAGAAGTTGCAAGAAACGGACGTCCTAAAATAACAGGAAATGAATTACATGCTTCAACAGGTTTTGTGTTTAAGACAATAAAATCCACAGGATAAATGAATTTATCGACTTGTACTAACACATCTTCAATTATTCCTCTAGGCACTTTTATAGATCTATCGGCAAGTAAAAGAGTTATAGAAGTTGGTTTTAACTCACCTAGATTGAGACTTTGAAAAACTGAATATGGAAGTAAATTCACACTAGCTCCAAGATCAAGTAAGGCTCTTTCAATTTTATGCTCTCCAACACACTAGCACCAAGATCAAGTAAGGCTCTTTCAATTTTATGCTCTCCAATAAAGCAAGAAATTGTAGGACAACCAGGGTCTTTATATTTCAAAGCATTATTGTTCTGAAGAATAGCACTTACTTGTTCGGCTAGAAAGCTTTCTTTTTCACATTCAGTTTCCTCTTCACAGTGCATAGATCTTTTAAAAATTTAGCATAGGAAGGAACCTCTTTAATAGCATCCAGCAAAGGTATATTGATCCTTACCTGTTTAAAATTTTCAAAAATTTTAGAGTTGTGATTGACTTTCCTTTGTTTGGTCATGGCTTGAGGAAATGGAAGTGCTGGCGGTGAATCAGTCGTTTCTTTGCAATTTTCAGATTCAACCCCTTAAATGGAAGTGGTGGCGGAGAATCAGTCTTTTCTTTGCAATTTTCAGATTCAACTCCTTCCTTACCCTTAGAGATTGACTCATCATCTTTCTCATAAGGTTCAAGAGAGGGTTTTTTAATAACCTTACCACTGCGCAAAGTAGTGACTGATTTGACTTGATCCATGTGTTGGCTTCCGGAACTACTTGCATTTGCATTGTATTGCCCTTTGGGATTTTGTTGTGTTTGAGATGGAAACTTACCTTTCTCTTGGAACTTGGGATTTTGTTGTGGTTGAGATGGAAACTTACCTTTCTCTTGGAAACTAAGAGCAAATGTTAATTTTGCTAGAGTATGTTTAAAATATGTCATGTTTTGAGCAAGTTGAGTATTGATTGTCTCTTGCTTTTCAATGAATGCATGCAATGTTTCCTCAAGATTTCTTCTAGGAGGTGGAGCATAAGGAGGTTCATATCCATGAGAATTTTAGAAATTATGGTGTGCTTGAAATGGTCGTTGTGAAGTTTGTGCATTGTTGTTCTCACTCTTCCAACTGAAATTTGGGTGATTTCTCCAACCAGGGTTGTATGTTTGGGAGTATGGGTTGTGGTTGGCCCTTTGGAAACTGTTTAAAGCATAGGCTTGTTCATGGAGACATTCCTTAAAAGTAGGCAAGGTTGGACAATCGTTGGTTGAGTGTTCATTTGTTTCACAGATTTGACACACAATGTTTTCAACAGATTTTAATTGACCACTCTTTTTCAATTCTAGTGCCTCGACTTTTCTAGCTAAAGATGCAAACTTGGCTTGAAGGTCATGATCTTCCCTAAGGTTGTACATACCTCCACTAGATGTATGAGGTTGAGTTTTACTCGGTGCCTCATAAGTACCCGCGGTGTCCCAATTTTGAGCATTTTCAGCTAACAAGTCTAAGTACTCCATTGCTTCATCAGGGTCTTTATCTTCAAAAGTTCCATTGCACATCAATTCAACCATTTGCCTATCTTTAGGTGTTAACCCTTCATAGAAATGTGAAACCAATCTCCATGTTTCAAAACCATGATGAGGGCAAGTACTAAGCAAGTCTCGATACCTATCCCAACATTGGTAAAATGTTTCTCCTGGTTTTTGAGTGAAAGTAGTGATTTGTCTTTTGAAAGAGTTTGTTCTATGAGATGGGAAAAACTTCTTTAAAAATTGTTGTTGCATTTCATCCCAAACACGAATGGATCCTGGTCTTAAATTTTGTAGCCATATTTTAGCTTTATCTTTTAATGAAAAAGGAAAAAGCTTTAATCTGATGGTGTTCATGCTACAATTTAAATTATTATATGTGTTACAGACCTCCTCAAATTCTCTTAAATGCAAGTATGGATTTTCCAATTCTAAGCCATGAAAAGAAGGTAAGAGTTGAATAATACTTGGTTTAAAATTAAAATGAGATGCATCGGGAGGAAAAACTATGCATGATAGTGCACTTGTTCTTGTGGGATTCATGTGGTCTCTAAGTGTTCTGACACGAGTATTCTCATTATTCTCATTATGAAGTGATTGATTATCTTCTTCGGCCATATTTTCTGAAAATGATAAGGATATCCTACAAAGTCTACCACTTGATGTACGTGACCACACTCTCATGCACGTGTAGGAATAGAATAAAAGGAAGAAGAAAACAAAAGAAGAAGAAATAAGAGAAAAGAAACAAAGTTATATACAAGAAAAGTGAAAAAAGAAAATAAAATAAGTATTATAATTTATACAAAACTTACCTCCCCGACAACGGCGCCAAAAACTTGACACGACGAAAAGATTAATGTCTTCTCCCAAGGGCAGGAGTGTCGAAGTAATAAATAACCAGGCAAGACCGGGGTCGAACCACAGGGAGGTTAATTGTACAAATTATAAATAACAATAATACAACAACAATAATAATAATAACAACAACAACAATAATAGTAATAACAATGATAACAATAACAATAACAATAACAATAATAACAATAATAATAATAATAATAATAATAATACTAATTATAATAGTAGTAGTAATAATAATAATAATAAAGAAAAAGAAGGAGAAGAAGAAGAAGATGGTGAGAACTTTGAGATGGAATATTAATGTAACGATTAAACAATGATAATAACAAATGTCAAGGTTAGAGGATCCACTAATGGTATGTCAAACAAGTATAGTATAAACTCTTATTATTCAATTGGAAACCACACACAAAGGAGGGTCCAATCAGATTATAAATTGTTAACATGATTATATTAGTCATCTTATTCAATTAATGCTAATACTTGTAAATCTCGTCAAGCATTCATGATTATAACTTATGTTAACAACAAATCAAGTTCCTTTGATCCAATAAGGCAAGCACATGGATGGAAAGCTGGAGGGGATATTTTAATATTATTTTGGGTCAAAAAGAAGAAGGAGACACCTCATAAATGAGGAAGAAATACGTGCACCAAAGTAGTTGTAAAGCTGTCTTGATTTGATTTTTCAGAACACCTTTCGGTGTTTTGCCCATAACTTTTGCCTTAGGTGTCCAAATGAGCTGTTCTTTAATAATCTGAAAAGGTTACAGAATTGGCTATAAATATGTCTCTAATAGACTTCTCGAAAAAAAGCTTCTAAGAGGGTCGAATTGCTGTCCAAAGTTAGAGTCAGATTTGTGTCCGAATGTTTTCTGAAATTGTATTGTGTTCTTCTTTATAGATTTCGGTTCTTTAGTTTGTAAAACTTATTATTTCAGTTGGATTCAAGTTCTTTCATGTTTATTGAAGTGTTCTTATATATAATCATGGTTGGCTAAACTCTTTCTTGGATCCAAATCAAGGATAATGGTGATTGAGGTGAGTTCTTTAGGATATGAATGAATCTTAATGTTTATCTTCTTATTTTCTTCATGAATGATTTATTATTGTAAAGAAATTTTAGAAATCATTTAGGTAATGTTATAATCTTGAATTTTTATGCACAAACTTTAGTTTTGGTATAGAGATTGCTTGATTCAATGTCTTACTTATTATGAAAGTACTTGTTCATTCTTAAGCAATAATCAATCTTCATCTTTCTAATCTTGATGGTTGATTCTACCGATCTAACGTCACCATCGTTGATATTAGGTTGAGTTATCTTATATATGTTGAAGAAATCACCAATACATCACCATTAAAATTGATTTGGACCAAGACTTACTTTTTCTTGTCATTTAAAATCTATTTACATTTTTTTTTTATCTTTAAAAACAAATCCATCAATTATTTTCAACCAAGTTATTGTTAATTTAATTTCTCTTGAGTTTTCTTTGTTACTTAGCTTAATTTCCAGATCTAGCTCTCTGTGGATATGACCTCGATCTTACCGAGTTAATTGCTACATCGCACACTCGTGCACTTGCGAGTTAAAGCAAGCCGATCATAAAAAGCGGTCAAGCAATTTTGGTGCCGTTGCCGGGGAGCTAGCAAGCAAAGGTAACAAATTTAGATTTGATTATTGGAAAACTAAAAAAAAATCATATAAAAAAAATTAAATTGGCTGGTTTTACCGCCTCAAAAAAAAAAATTGACCTTAACATTTCGGATATTGGACTGTGGACTGGACTATTAATTGTTGGATTTTGGTTGGTTCAACCATTTTTCTTTTATTGTCTATTCTTATTAGTTTCTAATATTTTTCTTGTTTATTTCATTTTATTTTGTTGTTTTGTTTTTATTTATTGTCTAAAGTGTTTGGCCGGTATTACCGCCTTTGTTTTTTTTATTCATGCTTGTTATAATTATCTTTTAATGTTTATTGTTGTTATTTTTCTTATAGTTATTGTCTAAAGTGCTTGGTCGGTATTACCGCCTCTTGTTTATTTCCTTTTTATTTTGTTGTTTTGTTATGATTATTTTTCTTATATTTATTGTTTGAAGTGCTTGGCCGGTATTACCGCCTTTTGTTTATTCATGCTTGTTATAATTATTTTTTAATGTTTATTGTTGTTATTTTTCTTATATTTATTGTCTAAATTGCTTGGCCGGTATCACCGCCTTTTTATTCAAGCTTCTTATAATTATCTTTTAATGTTTATTGTTGTTAATAGTGCTTATTAGTTGGAGAGTGAATTTCTTAATTTGTTGTATTTTTATTTTTGAGCTATTACTTTTATTTGCATTTTTTTTCTTTCCTTTCCTTTCCCTTTCATATAATTGTTATATTATTTTTATTTTTATTATTATTATTTTATCATGGCTAATGTTGAAGATGTAGAGGGTGAAGGGAGTGTTCAAGGTAATGGACCTCCACAATTCAATGATCAACCTAATTTTCGAACTCTTAGAGAGTATCTTCACCCGGCTAGACAAAGTACACCTTCGTGTATTATCTTACCTCTTAACCAACAAGCTTTCAATTTGAAACCGGGCATGATTCAACTTCTTTCCACATTTCATGGTATGGATTCTGAAAATCCATACATACACATTAAAGACTTTGAAGAGGTATGTAATAGTTTTATTGATAGAACATGCACAGAGGAAACCATTCGGCTTAAATTGTTCCCATTCTCTTGACACGACTAAAAGATTGATGTCTTCTCCCAAGTGCAGGAGTGTCGAAGTAATAAATACCCCGGCAAGACCGGGGTCGAACCATAGGGAGGTTAATTGTACAAATTATAAATAACAATAATACAACAACAATAACAATAACAATAACAACAACAATAATAATAATAATAATAACAATAATAATAATACTAATA
>NW_011504139.1:0-4233 GCF_000495115.2 Populus euphratica
CAAATACTGTCAGCCAATCACTGCCCTTACATGCATCGATCATAGGCATAGCACCAGCCAGCAAGGTTCTTTCATTGCAGCATCCCTTTCTCGGTCCCAATTTATGAATTTGTGATCGGAATAAATGAGAATATCAGATAATGTGACTAAAGAAAACGAGAAATTCCTGCTTTTGTGATGTAGAACAGGTTGCATAGGAAGAACTGACTGGCAATAACAGATTATTGCAGAGACAATTCGGGAGACAAATCAGGAGCTGCAGCTGGCTTTCTCCATTTTATTTTAGGACTTTTGATTTATATTTTAATATCAGAATTTATTTATTTTCAGGACTCTAATATTTTTTTTTATTTCAATTATTTTTTTCCAAAACAGTTTATGTAAAACTTAATTAACGATTCTTTGACGTGAAATAAATATGTTTACAATAAAATCGTAAGTTTTAATAACAAGAAAACAATACTTCCAGCCATTGATGTTTCTCACATATTTGCTGTTCTATTTTATATATATTTAGCATTTCTAAACTCTACTCATTCTATATAGATGGTGTAAAACTTAAGGTAATTGAGTTAGTAAGTATGGAGACCAAATAACATTATTTATAGCTAAAGCTTCCATCAAGCTCTAATGGTTATATGTTATACATATTTATTATATTATAAGTAGTTACAAGTGAAACACTTTAAGATGAATGTTACATCTTTAAAGTGAATCACTTAAAGAGTTCATAAATGTGAATGTTACATCCTTAAAGTGAATCACTTTAAAATCTCATAAATATAAAGGTTATAACCTTTAGAGTGGACCACTTTAATAGTTCATAAATGTGAAGGAGAGTTAGAGAGTCATTTATAATGACTCTATAAGAAACGGTTAACATTCTCCCACTTGGTCCGCATTTGTAATCTAATATTTCATCTTTAATCCATTGACAATATATTTTAGTAATAAATATATGAATCATGGTGATAGGTCCTCTAATTGATGAGTATTATCTTCCATATATTACTATCTATTTATTTCTTTAAACATTATAATTTATGTGGCAATAAGTTCTTAATGAATAAACCATATGTTTATTCTTGATCCAACACAAATGAATTTTTCTCAAAATTAAAATAAGGTGCACATCAATATGAGAAGAAAATCAAAATAATCAAGAAAATAACATTGTTTAAACAATGAAAAATTACATAATGGAACCAAGTCCCATATCCACTACATGATCCTTGAATTTCAACGGTGGCATGTCCTTAGTCAAAAGGATCAGCGATCATTAGTTCAGTACTGATGTGCTCAATCACCACTTTCTTTTCTTTAATACGTTCTCTTATGGCTAAATACTTAATGTCGATGTGTTTACTTCTACTTCTACTTTTGTTGTTCTTAGCTATAAAAACAACAGCTGAATTATCGCAAAACATTCTCAATGGCCTATGGATAGAATCCATAATTCTCAGCCCAGAAATAAAACTTTTAAGCCATACACCATGTGGAGTAGCCTCAAAATAAGAGACAAACTCGGCTTTTATAGTGGAAGTTGCAGTCAAGGTCTGCTTAGCACTCCTCCATGATACAGCTCCACCAGCCATCAAAAATATATATCCTAATGTTGATTTGCGTGAATCAATACGGCCAGCAAAGTTAGGATTCGAGTAGCCAATTACTTCTAGATTATCTGTTCGTCTATACATAAACATATAGTTTTTGATTCCTTGAAGGTACCTCATCACTTTGCAGCTCTCCAGTGGTTTAAACCTGGATTACTCTGATATCGTCCTAACATTCCCACAACAAATGTAGTGTCAGGTCTTGTACAGACTTGAGCATACATAAGGCTTCCGACAACAGAAGCATATGGAATGTTCTTTATTTGTTCTTTTTCAAGATCATTCTTCGGACATTGATTCAAACTGAATCTATCACCCTTCATAATAGGAGCTACACTTGGAGAACAATCCTTCATCCGAAATCTCTCTAAAACTTTATTAATATAGGTTTCCTGAGACAGACCCAAGATACCTCAAAATCTATCTCTATGGATTTTAATGCCAATAACATAAAATGCCTCACCCATATCCTTCATATCAAAAGTTTTAGAGAGGAATTGTTTCACCTCATGTAGCAAACCCTTATCATTGGTTGCTAGCAAAATGTCATCCACATATAAAACAAGAAAACAAATTTTGCTCCCACTAACCTTCTGGTATATGCATTGATCCATAATGTTTTCTACAAAACCGAATGAAGAAATTACATTATGGAATTTCAAATATCATTGGCGGGATGCTTGTTTTAAACCATATATAGATTTCTTGACCTTGCAAACCAATTGCTTACCATCACTAGAGGGGAATCCTTCACATTGTTTCATGTAAACCTCCTCCTCTAGATCTCCATTGAGAAATGTTGTTTTCACATCCATTTATTGCAAATCTAAGTCAAAATGAGCTACTAATGCTAAAATAATACGCAAGGAATCTTTCTTAGATACTGAAGAGAAAGTCTCCATGTAACCAACTCCTTCTTTCTGAGTGAATCCTTTAGCAACAAGTCTTGTCTTGTATCTCACAATATTGCCCAATGAGTCTTTCTTTGTTTTAAAGACTCATTTACATCGAATGGCTTTTACACTATTAGGCAACTTAACAAGATCCTAGACTTGGTTACTCTTCATAGAATTCATATCTTCCTTTATGGCATTGTACCATAGTTTTGTTTCTTTGCAACTCATGGCTTATGAAAAGGATTTGGGATCATTTTTGGATTCAACGTTATAGTCATATTCTTGCAAATACACAACATAATCATTAGGAATTGCTGATCTCTTTGGTCTAATAAATCTTCTTAATGTTGTACCATCATATTCCTTAGAAATATATGGTTCAACTCGTTGTTCAAAAGTTCTTGGCAACTCTTGAACTACTTGATCTATTGGAATATCATCAACAATTTATGAAACTTCAATGATTGGTTGTTCAACATTAGTTTGTACTTGAGGGGTGTTGTAAACAATAATGAATCTATCACTTGAAGTAAAAGGTTGAGATTCTGAATGATCATTTTCAGAAACAATGTTTCTGGTTTGATCACTCTCACTAATCAAGTCATTTTCAAGAAACTTTGCATTTCTTGATTCCACAATCCTAGTAATGTGAGATGGACAATAAAATCTGTAACCCTTAAACCTTTTAGCATATCCAATGAAATACCCACTAATGGTCCGTGGGTCCAGTTTCTTTTCTTGTGGATTATAAATTCTCACTTCAGACGGACATCCCCAAATACGTATATGTTGCAAACTCGGTTTCCAACCTTTTAGTAATTCAAAAGGTGTTTTGGGAATAAACTTAGTTGGAACTCGGTTTAATATATACACTACCGTCTTAAGTGCTTCAATCCATAAGGATTTAAGAAGTTTGGAGTTGCTGAGCATACTTTGCACCATGCCCAATAATGTTCGGTTTCTTCTTTCTGCCACACCATTTTGATCTGGTGAACCAGGCATGGTGTATTAGGCAACAATCCCATGTTCTTGAAGAAACTTTGCAAATAGCCTAGGTGCTTGTCCATCCTCTATGTATCTACCATAATATTCTCTATCTCTATCTGAACTCATGATCTTAATTTGCTTACTGTATTGTTTCTCTACTTCAGCCTTAAAAATTTTGAAGGCATCTAATGCTTTGTTCTTATTATGAAGCATGTAAAAATACATGTATCGAGAGTAATCATCTATAAAAAAAAATTAAAGTATTTATGACTATGTGAGTCTAAGTCTGGACTACATATATCAGTATGTATGATCTCTAATATGTTTGAACTCCAAGTGGCACCTTTCTTTGACTTGTTGGTCTGTTTTCCTTTTATGTAGTCCACACAAGTCTTAAAATCAGTAAAATCTAAAGTATTAAGTACTCCTTCATTTACTAATTTTTTAATTCTATCTATAGAGATATGACCTAATCTCTAGTGCCATAATTTAGAGGAATTTTCATCAATAACACATCTTTTAATACCAGTGTGAACATGCATTGAATCATAAGTGGTATTATTTTGTAAATTAATGCAGAAAAGGCCATCAGACAAAATACCATTCCCAACACAATTAGATTTATAAAATAAAATGAATGATGATTCTGAAAAATTAAATGAATATTCAAAAGGTAAAAGTCTTGAAACTGAAATCAAGTTTCTAAAGAAACTTGGAACATAAAAGGTCTTTTCTAA
>NW_011504139.1:6086-7009 GCF_000495115.2 Populus euphratica
TGCATGGAATTTGAAATGTGGATTGTTGATCTAGAATCAATTTATCATGTGTTAATATTGACATTAACCATATTAGATTCATAACAAACAAATGAAGTTGGATTACCTTTGTCCTCAAGCTATTTTTGAAATTTGACGCATTCCTTTTTCATGTGTCCCTTATTTTTAAAGAAGAAACACTTGTAATCTTTCTTAATACCAGCTTGGGGAGGTATTTTACCTTTCCCTTTCTGATTTGCTTGAGATTTTCACTTCCCACGTATTGCCAACATTGTATTTTCACCCTGTTCCATCACTAGTCTCCCTTCTTCTTGAACACACATGGTCATGAGTTCATTAATTAATCAATTTTCCTTATGTGTGTTGTATGAGATTTTGAAGGGTCCATATTGATGCAGAAGGGTGTTCAAGACATAGTGCACCAGAAAAGACTCTAACATTTCAACCTCAAGTTTCTTCAATTGAGCCATAAGGTCCCTCATTTGCATGATGTGCTTGCGCACACCTCTCACACTTATGAGCCTTAGTGATGAGAACTTCATGATTAAAGTGCTTGCTAGTGCCTTATCTGAAGTGATAAATTGTTCATCAATAGCTTTTAGCAAGTCTTGGACCTTTTCATGCTGATCGACAGAACCACAAATACTAGCAAAAATTCTAGTTTTAATGAATATCATGCTGAGCCGATTAGATCACTCCCATCGCTCATGAAGCGTGATGTCCACTGCAGTCCTGGCATTAGTGAGTGCTGGTGGTTCGTCTTTCCTGACAGTATAGTCTATGTCCATCCACCCTAAATGAAGAAGAACTCTTTCCTTCCAGATCTTATAGTTATCTCTCTTAAGTTCAGGGATATCATAACGAACATCAGAAATATTTGCAGGTTGTAAAACTGTATACAATTATAGATTACATGCTTAAGT
>NW_011504140.1:0-2570 GCF_000495115.2 Populus euphratica
ATATGAAAGTTGTAGGGCTATGTCTTACCTTTTCATCCATATAAAGTAGACCTAAATATGAAATCTACAACTCTAGATATGACCTAATTACTAAACAGTGTTCTGGTATGGATTGTATCGGCATCTCTTTTTTAAGTTTGGCCATCTCTTTATCCTTTCAATTTTAGTTCTTAAATTCATCAATCAATCCTTTCATTTATGTGATAGGCCTGCATTTAAAATGAACATTTACCATAAATTAAAGGTATCTTATATTATTAGATATATTATTATAAAACATGCTTTAGTTAAGGAGTTATTGATACTTTAAGTGCAAAATGATGACATAAAACCTTGATAAAAAACGCACTTTTAAGTACTAATCATAGGTCCTTTTCTTTTAGCTCTCTCTCAAATGTTGAACTTTTATTCTAAGCCTTCTCTTTCACTTTTGTCTTCTTTTATTTGCTCCTAGTGTGAGGTGTGCTCCTAGTCAGGGTTTTTTTTGAAAAAAAATGCTATCATACTTAAAATATGTTTGCAAAGGATAAATATCTTTAGAAAGTGAGGGGATATCAAAGATGACCTTTTTGTCATTTCAAGCAAGGTTGGTTAGACTAATAAATTTTAACCTCATCTAGGTAGTGATTTGGATATGGAAGAATCATTATTCATGAGTTTATAACTACCGAATCCACTACGTGTCATTATACATACTGCTAAAACTTAGCTACATGATTTGTGGTTCAGCTTCATGTATGGGCTCAAACTCTTTTTGGTCACCCCTTATTAGTTTAACAAGCATCGAGTCATTTCTGCAATCAAAATACTTTTAAACTTTCAGGATTGATTAACCTTAATCGCGCGTGGAGTTCGATCAAAATATTTTGCCAAAATAAATTTTGAAAGAAACATCTTCTTAATTGAAAACAGTAATAAGACTAAGAACAAAACATAATCCATTAAAAGGTGAGATGTGATCCCAAAAATGATGGACAACACAATTGACAACATGACATTTCTAAACAGCTTCTTCATCGATCATTCACATCTTGTTATCACTAATTGGTGATGGCCTGTTGATGATATGATCGTTGGTATCATTCTTCACAAAATCTATTTATCTCTTGCTCGCTAATCTTTTGGATTTAATATTTAAAGTTCTTGCAATTCTTCAACTTTTCCTCTAGATTATTCAGTTTAGAGGATCATATTTTGGGGCAATGATCTAATTATGATTTTTCCTTAGTGGTAAAGGTGAGCTGGAATGGGAAGCACCTATGCAGCAGACCCCTTCCTAATCATAGCATGCTAATATGCCCAGTCTTAAAGTTGAAGAATATCACATCATGAAAGCATTCTCCCATCAGCACAACATTAGCATTGCAAAAGGCTAAATGGCTTACGTGGGGTTTTTTCCTTGTTAAAACCCCTATGTTTATCAAATGCCGCTTGCTCCATTGTTTTCTGTCATGATCCTCCATGATCCATAATTCCATGAAATTTCTCTCCCTATCGATGCAGGTCATGGCGAGCTTTCTTTTGTAATTAGTAAGTCTAATATCTTTGTTATCATTGCCCTCAGAGGTTGGTAGGGGAAGTGGGAACAAACAATGACTCTTCCTTTTTATATCAAATGCAAAGACGTTTCCTTCCAAGTGAGCCAATGAAATGAGCCATTTACATATACTTTTGTCATGCGATGAAGGGACTCTTCATTAGGCAACTTCACTTCATCCAAAAACTTTCATTTCCAAATTGTTGATTCAAACAAATCAACTCTAATGCATTGGCACATATAAAATTCTTTATATGAGCGGAATTTGGGCTTCGAGAATCTCATAATCTTGTATCGTAAAGGCTTTGACCTTTCAATCATTAGGCCAAATTCTATAGTATCATATCATGTCTTTGGATTCAGGATCTTTTGCCATTGTTGGATCGAAGGGATACACACATAATAACATGATTTATTATATGCACGAAAAAGTAGAAGTCCTTGATTTATTGATGGCACAATCTCTATGTGTTCTGGAAGAAAATCAAAGGGTATTTGCATATAGGTCTTCACAACGTTAGTTAAAACAAAAGGAAACTTGATAATTGTTCCTAATCATGCTTTTGATAAGGAAACCAAAGACAATGTTGGTTCTTTTGTTATGTAGCCTTGTGAAAAGGGATTCATAGGTCAACTTGTTGAACTCTTTAGAAAGAAGCCTACATTTCCCCATAATCTCCATTAATGAGCACATCAACACTTCATAGATGACATCTTGGCACAGGTCCCTAACTGAGTCCATTTGAAACAGAGAATCTTATCTTCAATGAATTTTCCTTGCCACCATTAGATGTTGGCAACTCTTAACTCTAAAGAGGAGAGCAGAATTGGAGGACCTTTATTTCAAACTATGAACATGCATGTTTAAACATATGATGATGTTTTATATGACGAGCTTGCCCTTCAAGGGTTGACATATGGTCGTAACCCTAATAATTTTGATTTTTGCAACACAATGAAAATTTTGTAAGTAATGGCCATTGTGTCAATGGCACGACGAAAAGATTGATGTCTTCTCCCAAGTGCGGGGGGG
>NW_011504140.1:2580-6302 GCF_000495115.2 Populus euphratica
GGGACTCTTCATTAGGCAACTTCACTTCATCCAAAAACTTTCATTTCCAAATTGTTGATTCAAACAAATCAACTCTAATGCATTGGCACATATAAAATTCTTTATATGAGCGGAATTTGGGCTTCGAGAATCTCATAATCTTGTATCGTAAAGGCTTTGACCTTTCAATCATTAGGCCAAATTCTATAGTATCATATCATGTCTTTGGATTCAGGATCTTTTGCCATTGTTGGATCGAAGGGATACACACATAATAACATGATTTATTATATGCACGAAAAAGTAGAAGTCCTTGATTTATTGATGGCACAATCTCTATGTGTTCTGGAAGAAAATCAAAGGGTATTTGCATATAGGTCTTCACAACGTTAGTTAAAACAAAAGGAAACTTGATAATTGTTCCTAATCATGCTTTTGATAAGGAAACCAAAGACAATGTTGGTTCTTTTGTTATGTAGCCTTGTGAAAAGGGATTCATAGGTCAACTTGTTGAACTCTTTAGAAAGAAGCCTACATTTCCCCATAATCTCCATTAATGAGCACATCAACACTTCATAGATGACATCTTGGCACAGGTCCCTAACTGAGTCCATTTGAAACAGAGAATCTTATCTTCAATGAATTTTCCTTGCCACCATTAGATGTTGGCAACTCTTAACTCTAAAGAGGAGAGCAGAATTGGAGGACCTTTATTTCAAACTATGAACATGCATGTTTAAACATATGATGATGTTTTATATGACGAGCTTGCCCTTCAAGGGTTGACACATGGTCGTAACCCTAATAATTTTGATTTTTGCAACTCAACAAAAATTTTCTAAGTAATGGCCATTGTGTCAACCACAAGTTTTGAGTTCAAGATGCTTCAGGAAGGGTTTACTTTGATGCAAAACAAAACATAAAACACATAACCTAATAATAGGTTATATTAATTAAGTGAGACAAAAGGTTGGTTGACTATCTAGTCTTAAAAGGGTTTCATATATATGCCTAATGACGATCTTCGTAAAGATAGTGTGGGGGCATTACAAGGAACAGTTAAGGCACGTATGCCCACCATTACCAAGCAGGCACTCAGATATGAGTTGGGTGTTTCACGCATTTGAACCTTGACCAATAGTCATAGGGCAGATCGCTAATTCCCACCTAACTTAGAAGTTTGTGTGTGCTTTCAAAAAAATTAAAACATGTGATGCATGTGGCAGTTTTATACAATGCATAAACATATATATATAGAAATTAAAACATGTAAGAAAATAAATAAAATAAGCTTATTAATAGAAAACATGCAAACCAAACAAAACATAATTATCTGAAAAAAACAAAGCTTAGTCCACAAGGTCCCTAGTGGAGTCGTCATTCTATTGCACATGTACGACGTCGTAGCGAAAAAATCCATCCTCAAAATGTATTTAATGTGGCAAATACGGGAAGACAAGGAATTCTTGTCTTTTATTAGTGGAAAAAATGGAATGGGAGTCGTCACCTAATATTTTGGTTACTAGGAACCCTAACTAGTCTTAGAGATCGGGTACGGGGACTGGTTGCATAAAAAAAAGGTATTAGCATCACCCTGCCTAAGGTAAGCTACATTGTTTTATTGTCTGATAAAGTTTTAAGTTTTGTTATGTTTTTTAGTTGTTGGTCCGTCTATGGTTTAAGAAAAAGTTTTCTTTGGTAAAGAAATTTTTATCTTATTGGGTAAAACCTAACCGTTCTAATGTCAACAAATAATTTAATATTCAGAATACGTCTTACGTATAAGGTTATAATCCTAAATATTAAAAGAAAACAAAATAATTTTTTTGAAATTTTTGAAATATTGGCTAGTTCTCATGACTTTAATAAACTGGTTATTAAATCCAAAATGCATGCTAAAACTTTTTTTTTATATGAAGATACAATATAATTTTTTTATCATATATTTGTTTTTAGAGAGACTTGGCCGTATGCATGAAAACAAAACATTATATTTTATTTATTTATTTATTTCTTATGAAAACAAGGTATTTAATACAGGATTTGTATCTTTACAGTATAAAAATACAAACCAATATTGATCAAAATGCAGTAAAATATCTGTTAAAAATCATAGATTTTTGAAAAGAATTTTTTGAATTTTTTTATTTTTCGGGTTGGGCCCAACCTGGCCCATATGGCTGGTCTGAGCCTAGCTAGTTTAGACCCGCAAGCATGCATGAACAATTCACGCACGCAATGCTATAGTGACAATGTAATTAATCTTCAAGTGCACAATGTTTATGTATTATCTGCAAAGTTGGAGGTGTTTACCTAGAAGCAAGATGAAAGCAACAACATGCTTTGGACTTTTCTCATCTCTTTTCATTTGTTTTTCTTCTGTTTCCTTTGGTTCTTCCTTTTCTTTTTTTTTTTTATCTCTGTTTGCAATTCTTCTTGTAGTCCCATCCCTTTTCTCTCTATCTTCTCTCTCCCCTTTGTTCTTTTTCCTTCTTCCTCCCGGCTACTCTCTGTTTTTTATCTTTTTTTCATATTCTCTCCTCCTCTATTCACTCCCCATGTTCTTTCTACCCATGCTCTCCCTTTACTCTTCTTCTTTATCCTCTCTCTATCTCCTCACTATCTCGTTCTTTCTTCTTTTTTTCCTCTCCTTCTCTCCCTCTGTTTTCTGTCTCTTCTCTGCTCACGTCTCCCTATTTTCTTCTCTTTTCCTTTTGTTGTTCCCCCTCTTATTTCATTATCTTTCTTTGGCTTTTATAAGATAAAGAATGGTCTGCGGTGTAACGTCCAACTTGGTAACGGCATGTAGAGGAATAGTAGCCGCTAAACATTCCCCATAACTAAAGCAATCTACTGTTTTTGTTGCTGAAATGGCTCCATTGATAGCGCTCATTCACTGTCAAAATCATTGCAAATGAAGAAGGTGATCAACAATTGTCAAGGAAACAAAGTCATTTGCTAATTCAAAATGCATATTTCTGATTTGGTCCTTGGATGTTTTTTGTAATTTTGTAATCAAATCCCTTGGAAAAATTGTAATTAGACCCCTTAATTTTAGCGCCTTTTCTGATTTAGTCCTTGGTTTTGGATTGTTTCAATCAAGTCCCTAATTGACCACCAAACTTCAATAATTATGCAGTTAAACCCATAATTTAACCAAATAAACTCTTCAAAATTATAATTAGACCCTAGAACTTTAATTTCTTAAAAATAAAAACCTAAATTGATTTGAAAATCAATCTTTTCTTGTAATCAAACCCTCATAAATTCAATCAAACCTTAGATAAAATTTACTTGAGTCCATAAACATTTGATTTTAGACTTTTCATTCTCAACTTGAATTTTATTTGTCAACAGGGCTCTCACCAGTAAAAAATATATTTTATTAAATTTCAAAATTTTGTATTTTTAAAACTTCTCAACCAATTTTGTTCTTTTTTTAGCATTCTAGTCCTTTTCTCGCTCTTATTATTTTTTGGATTTTTTTGAATATTTTTGATATATTTTTTTGTATTTTCTCATTTTTAATTTTTTTTTATGGGAACCCAAAAATAGGTAACAACAATTAGTATTTTTTTTTGTTGTTGTTGTTTGACACAACCAAAAGATTGATATCTTCTCCCAAGTACAGGAATGTTGAAGTAATAAATAACCCGATAAGACCGGGGTCGAACTATAGAGAGGTTAATTGTATAAATTATTGATAACAATAATACAACAACAACAAGAACAACAACAACAAC
>NW_011504140.1:6660-7008 GCF_000495115.2 Populus euphratica
ATGGGTTATGAAAATACCAAGTATTTGTTGTACCAAGTGTTATATAACATAAATCTAGATTAACCATTTAACAAGCAAAGTATGAAAAGTGAACAATATAACAAATAATTGATGAGTGGGTGGCCACATCTTGACTTGATGACAATCCTTATCTTCTTATCTTAATAAAACATCATTAATAATGTCAAAATTGAAACAACTTATACTTACGAAGGTTCTACGAAATTGTCTCAACTTTCTAGAAAAAAAAGGGGTCATTTGAACTTCTAGAACTCAAGATATAGGCTGAACACTAAATAGTGTTTTGGGCTGCAGGACAAATTTGAACTTCTTCATTATTGCTAGCTA
>NW_011504141.1:0-7005 GCF_000495115.2 Populus euphratica
TCCAGATATGGCCAAAATATTGAACAGTGCTCGGGCTGGAAGATAGATTCGGGCTTCTTTGTTGTTGCTACAATTTGGACTTGAAAATGGCCTTTTTAGATCTTGGGCTCCATATGAAAGTTGTAGGCCTATGTCTTACCTTTCCATCCATATAAATTGGACCTAAATCTGAGATCTGTATCTCCAGATATGACCCAATTACCGAACAGTATTTCGGTTTGGATTGCACCGACATCTCTTCTCTAAGTTTGACCATCTCTTTATCCATGCAATTTAAGTTCTTCAAGTCATCAATCAATGCTTTCATTTATGTGATAGACCTGCATTAAAAATAGACATTTACCACAAATTATAGGTATCTTATATTATTAGATACATTATTATAAAACATATTTTCGTTAAGGAGTTATTGATACTTCAAGTGCAAAATGATGATATAAAACCATGATAAAAATGCACTTTTAAGTACTAATCAGTTATGCTTTAAACGGGGGAAAACATTAATTCGGCTAATGGCATTCGAGATGAATGATCGGGTTTGAGTACTGCGATTAACCTCGGTAATTGATGAATTTTTTAATGGTGGTATTTACATAAGTAAAGGGAAATTAAATAATTATGCCTTTTGGTCCATGAATGAAATGTGACTTTAATCTTGTTTTATTATGTTTTCTTAAATTGCCTATAATGCTTAAAATTACCTTGTGTTGTAACAGGGACATCATACCAATATGGTGTGTAAGGAAATTCATTTCATGGCTCACACATTTTAAAAAGAATTATATACTCGCATATTATGGGTGATATGAGTTCTACATGAACGAACATGTAAATCACTCAATTAATTATCTAACCCCTTTTGTAAAAACTAGTAATGAAATATTGAAATGGAATATGAAATAGAAAGTATGAACAAGTTGATATGAAGTGTATGAATACTCATATGAGGTATTCATCTAATGAGGACGTCATGTTGTAAGAATTATATGTGGTTAGGATACCAAAAGTACTTGTTGTGTAACTTGTTGTTCGACACTCTTGTATGAACTCGTGATGATACGAGATTAGAACAAGAATGAGAATTTATTATGTCGATATGATGTAATGTAAACCTAGGAGTATGGAAAAATAATATTATAGGCACGTGTATTGAAAAAAAAAATCTAGTGACTTTGGCCTTGAAAAGGCTAGGTCGTTACACTGTTCCTTTTTCATTAAAAGATAAAGCTAAAACATGACTACAAAATTTGAGACCAGGATCCATTCATGCTTGAGATGAAATGCAACAATATTTTTTAAAGAAGGTTTTTCCGTCTTATAGAACAAACTTTTTCAAAAGTCAAATCACCATTTTCACTCAAAAACTAGGAGAAACATTTTACCAATGTTGGGATAGGTATCGAGATTTGCTTAATACTTACTCTTATCATGGTTTAAAAACATGGAGATTGGTTTCTCATTTTTATGAAGGGTTAATACCTATAGATAGACAAATGGTAGAATTGATGTGGATTGGAACTTTTAAAGATAAAGACCCTAATGAAATAGTAGAGTACCTAGACTTGCTAGTTGAAAAGGATCAAAATTAAGACACCATGGGTACTTATAAACACCAGGTAAAACTTAACCTTATACATCGAGTGGAGTTATGTACAATCTTAGGTAAGATCATGACCTTTAAGCCAAGTTTACATCTTTAGATAGAAAAGTTGAGGCACTAGAATTGAAAAAGAGTGGTCAATTAAAATTTGTTCAAAACATTATGTATCAAATCTATGAAGTCAATGGACACTCAATCAATGACTGTCCAAATTTACCTTCTTTCAAGGAATGCCTCCATGAACAAGCTTATGCTTTAAACAGTTCTCCAAGACCCAATTATAACCCATACTCGCAAACAAACAACCCTTGTTGGAGAAATCATCCAAATTTTAGTTAGAAGAGTGATAACAATAATGCGTAAACTTCACAACCATCATTTTAAGCACACCATAATTTTCAAAATTATCATGGATATGCATCTCTTTATGTTCTCCCTCACAGAAGAAATCTTGAGGAAACTTTGTATGCATTCATTGAAAATTAAGAGACAACCAAAACTTAACTTACTCAAAGCATAACAAATTTTAAAGATACTCTTGCAAAATTCACATATACTCAGTTTTCAGGAGAAAGGTAAGTTTCCATCTCGACCACATCAAAATCATAAAGGACAATACAATTCAATTGCAAGTAGCTCTGAAAGCCAACACATAGATCAAGTTCAATCGGTCATTACTCTCAATAGTGGTAAGGTTATTATAAAACCAATTCTTGAACCTTGTGAAAAAGATGATGAGTCAATCTCTAAGGGTAAGGAAGCGGTTAAACCTGAACACTGTAAAGAAAATATTGATTCCCAACAGTACTTCCATTTCCTCATGCCATAACTAAATAAAAGGAAGTCAATCACGATTCTGAAATCTTTGAAACTTTCAAACAAGAAGAAATCGAGGAAAAAAAAATGTTGTCGCAGATCATTTGTTAAAATTGACAATAGATTTGACATCTGACATCACACCAATTAATGATTACTTTCCTGATGAATCTTCATTTTCTATTACTTCAATACCTTTATCTGCTAATATTGATAATTTTTTTACTTTGGGATTTTTGGTAACTCATTTGGATACCCAAGACAAAAGAAAGTTTTTGAGCGACATGCATAACTTTTATTAGAATGACCCTTTCTTATTCAAATATTGTCCTAATCAAATATATCGAAGATGCATTCTTCACAATGAGGTAAATAGTGTCATTAACTTGTATCATTTCAAGGCATATGGAGGTCATTTCTCGTCAACAAAGACAATTGCAAAAATCTTACAATATGAATTTTATTGGCCTACCATGTTCAAGGACACACATGTGTTCTACAAAACCTGTGAAAATTGTCAAACATCTTGATATAGTTTTGAGAATCTGACTAAAAAATACTATGTTTGCGAGTTTTTAAGAAAATTAGATGGAAAGTCTATCTCGACCTATAGAGGGCCTTTAAGTCGTTCTTGGACATAAAACCAAGGGAAGATGTGAGTTACAATCACAACTATAATTTAAGCCTTAATTTGTGAAAACATGTGTCTTCTGGTTTTATTAATAGCATAATATTTATATTTTGTTATTTCTTATGTTGTTTAAGTATGTATCAATTTTGTAAGTGTTTGTTGTTTCAGGTGATGCCCTCTATAGTCTATCTTTCTATCTTAAAACATTGAGGACAATGTCTCATTTTGGTTAGAGGAGAGGATAGTAGTTGACCAAAAAAAAATTAACTAACTAACTACTTTTGTTTTTAATAAAATCATTTGACAAAACTGTTATTACTAGAATGATATAGTAAGGGAGAATTTTATTGACTTTTGAGATATATCTTTGTAAATATTTTCTAATGGTTATTTGCAATATTCATAACAAAGTCTATCACACACTTCGCATGAAATATTCAGATTTACAAACTCTCGCATTATTATCACTTAATTCTGCTCATATACTCATTTAATAAGTATTCTTAAACCTTCATTTTCACACACACTTTAATATATGATTGTGGGTTGCATATTGGATTATTACATTAATTATTTTCTTTTGTTAAATGTAACAACTAAAGAAAATGAATAGTATATAATATGCAAAAAATAAAAAAACAAATTAATACTACTAATGACAATAAAAACATAGATAAGTTTGGTTTTGTAGTCTTCCTAACCTAAGCAATTAAGTTCGAATGGGTGTTTAAACATCTAATACCCTAAAGTCTGTTGACTTAAGAGCTATTGGCTCAAAGCTTGTTCCATGGGTTAAAGAGAAAAGCTTGTTCTATTAAGCTTGTAGGGGTGTCTCAACACCTAACTCTCTAAGACCAACTAGTCTGGGAGTCATTGACCTAAAACTTATTATATGGGTTAAAGATGTATGGTGTTTTAAGTTATATGTATATATATTTAAAAAATAAAAAGAAAAAAATAATAATCCCAACCTAAGAAATTTAACCTTAAACATTAAAACAAAATTTTGTTTTCTTCCAAGAAAAGCCCCATAACTATGTGTTGATATATTGAGCACAAAAGGAAGGTTTATTAATATCTTGTTTAGGAAGTATGAAGCAGATATATAAATTTAATGAGAGTTTCTTTATTTGGATATATTAATAGAAGTTGAATGATGAATGTCTTGCTTTGTAGAACTTGCAAATTGTTTTTCTATTTTCACGCTTTGATTAATGGGCACTAGTAATAAAATGGTTGGGAGGTGTGATTAGTACTTAAAAGTGTATTTTTATCAAGGTTTATCATCATATTGCAGTTAAAGTATCATTAAATTCTGTAACTTAATCATGTTTTATAATAACAAATCTGATAATATAAGATAACTTTAATTTATGGTAATTTTTTTTTTAAATACATGCATATCTCAAAATTCAAAAGATTGATTGATGTGATTAACTATTGTAAGTGAAAAGACAAAAAGAGGGTTAAGCTTAGAAAAGATATGCCGATTTAGTCTAAACTGGAACACTGTTCAGTCATTGGGTCATATGTGGAGCTCTAAAACTTGGATTTGGGTCTGCTTTATATGGATAGAAAGCTAAGACATAGGCTTAAAACTTTCATAAGGAATCCAAGATTCAAAAGGCCACTTTCAAATTCAAATGATAGCAATAATAGAGAAGTCAAAATCTGTCCTACAGCTCATACATTGTTCAGTGTTCAACCCATATCTCGAGTTCTAGGAGTCCAAATGATATCTTTTTATTATTGGAAAGCTGAGATAATTTTCTAGAACTTTCATAAAGACACTTTGTTCAAATTCTAATGTTAGCAATGACGCTTTGTTTAGACAAGAAGATAAGGATTGTCACTAAGTCAAGATGTGGTCACCCACTCAACAATTTTGATAACAAATCAATAGTTTTCAATTTTAGCCTATAAAAGGAGGCATTTGCCATACATTTGGGCATATTGGTTTTTAGATCAAGATCATATTCTTCCCCTTTATATATATATATATTTGTAATGTTTAAGTTTTGCTTTCAATAATCTTTTGTTTATGCTTTTCATTTCCTTTCCTTTACTTAATTAACTTATATGTTCTTATCTTGTTTGTTTATGTTTCTCTCTTTTATTATGTTCAGTTAAATTTATTATGTCAAGGTGAAAAAGTTACACTAATGGTGTAAGAATAAGTATAGTATAAACTCAATATGGGCTTTAATGTTTGATACTAACATGCTTTCTATTTGTTATTTTGTTCACTTTTAATACTTTGCTTGTTATATGATTAATCTAGATTTATATTGTATAAGACTTGGTACAACAAATACTTGGCACTTTCATAGCCCAACCGTATGGTATAACTGACACTTGTGCTATGAAAGGAACTTGATTTGTTGTTAACGTAAGTTATAATCATGAATATCTGACAACATTTACAAGTATTAGTATTATTCTAATAAGATAACTAATGTAATCATGTTAATCATTTGTAATCTAATTGGAACCTCCTTTGTGTGTGGTTTCCAGTTGAATAATAAAAAGAGTTTATATTATACTTGTTTGAAATACTATTAGTGGATCCTCTAACCTTGATAATTATTTTATCCATTTTTAATCCTTACATTAATCTTATATCTTAAAGTCCTCAATTCATTATCATCATCATCATCATCATTATTATTTATAATTTATATAGTTAACCTCCATATGGTTTGACCCCGGCCCTACCGGGTTATTTATTACTTCAGCACTCCTACACTTGGGAGAAAACATCAGTTTTTTGGTCTTGTTATCATGCATTCACAACTAAACTTCATCTCACTTGTTTTAAATTAGTTTCGTCAAGCAAAGTGCTCTGATATGTCAAGGAACCCCATAGCATCCTAATGTTTTAGGTTTATGATTAGTACTTAAAAGTGCATTTTTATCAAGGTTTTATATTATCATTTTGCACTTGAAGTATTAGTAACTTCTTAACTAAAGCATGTTTTATAATAATATATCTAATAATATAAGATACCTTTAATTTGTGGTAAATGTTCATTTTAAACGCAGGCCTATCACATAAATAAAAGGATTGATTGATGAATTTAAGAACTGAAATTGAAAGGACAAAGAGATGGCCAAACTTAGAAAAGAGATATCGGTGCAATCCAAACCGGAACACTGTTCGGTAATTGGGTCATATCTGGAGCTACAGATCTCAGATTTAGGTTAAGTTCTTGTACAAATTATAGTATTTATTTTATATTCTCTTTTCATCTTGTATACAACTTTGTTTCTTTTCTTTTCTTTTTTGTTTTATTTTCTTTTTTTTTTCTATTCCTACACATGCATGAGAGTGTGGTCATGTATATTAAGTGGTAAACTTTGTAGGGTATCCTCATAATTTTCAGAAAATATGGCCAAAAAAATAATTAATCCCTTCATAAAGAGAATAATGAAAATAATCGTGTTAGAACACTTAGAGATCACATGAATCTCACAAGAACAAGTGCACCATCATGCCTAGTTTTCCCCCATAATGCATCTCATTTTAATTTTAAGCCAAGCATTATTTAACTTTTACCTTCTTTTCATAGCTTAAATTTAGAAAATCCATACTTGTATTTAAGAGAATTTGAGGAGGTCTGTTACACCTATAATGACTCAAATTGTATCATAAACACCATCAGATTAAAGCTTTTTTCTTTTTCATTAAAAGATAAAGCTAAAACATGGCTACAAAATTTGATACCAGGATCCATTCGTGCTTGGGATGAAATGCAACAATAGTTTTTAAAGAAGTTTTTCCCATCTCATAGAACAAACTCTTTCAAAAGACAAATCACCATTTTCACTCAAAAACTAGGAGAAACATTTTACCAATGTTAGGATAGATATTGAGACTTTCTTAATACTTGCCCTTATCATGGTTTTGAAACATGGAGATTGGTTTCACATTTTTTTATGAAGGGTGAACACCTATAGA
>NW_011500316.1:0-11819 GCF_000495115.2 Populus euphratica
TGAAATAGATGTGATAATGAGTGTGAAATATGTTTTCCCATTGCTGATCTACATCATCTTCCTTAACTTGTACACTTAATACACTCTATATAACCAAAGCCTCCTTTTTAATAAGATATGTAAGCTCCTCATCACTATAATCCTTTAAAAGTGGCATCTTATCACTTTTAGATTTCTCACTTTCATAATCTATCTTCCCATTATCTATTGTAAGCATAACTTTTCTATTTAGACATTAAGAAACAATGTGTCCCTCCTCTAAATACTTAAAGAATTTAATATCTCTATCTTGAATAAGTTGAGTTTTAGATTTACCATTTTCATTCATAGGTGCTTCCATTTTTACCTTAGATGATTTGACCTTTGCATTCACATAAAGCTTTGGTTAGGTAACCCCCTCTCTTTTCTAATTCAACCTCCTTATTAATGAAGATAAAGTTTAATTAGTTTGAAACTATGTGACCCTTCTTCTTTATTTGCTTTTCTACTTTTTTTTCTCTCACTCCAAATACGCCTCAAGATTGTTTCCACCTTGAAAGTTTGGAATTTGTATTTTGATAGCATTTAAATCTCTTTTTACATCATCGTGTCCTTAAAAGTTTTGAAAATTTCTCATCTGGCTAAATTGGAACCTATGCCTATTATTAAAATCCTTTTGGTTTCTAGGCTCTAAAACCCTTCCTGTTGCCTACAATCTCATCCTTAAAACCACCATCACTAAAGTCATTAATGTCCTTAAAATCCTCATAATCAACCCTTATTTTTTTTTATGTCTAGGGTACTAGTACTAGCTTCTTTGCGACATTTCTCAACCCTTTTAAATTAGTCATGCATGTCCCCTACCATAAAACCCACTTGTTCCATCATCTTTGCTAAGGCTTGAAATTGACACTTTACATCACCTTTAGGAAGGGGTGGTGTGTTGTTTTGACATGACATGATGATGCCTATAAAAATTGGTTAGTGGTATAAAAATATCCTCACATCACTCGTGTTTCACTTAAAAATCAGGCTTTTCACTTTTATATTACTCATGCCTTTTTTTCTCTCGTCTCACTTTTTTTTGGCTTTTGCAGAACTGAAACCAATGCCAAAGTGAACCATTTAGAAGTGCAATCCAGATAAGTGTATATGAATAAAAGCAATAAAAACAAGAAAACAAGAAAAAAAACTACGATGATAATCTCGCGAGTAGCAAGCGAATATATCTAAAATATTGACGAAACTGAAGACTCAAATGAAAACAGATTTGAAATATGTGAAAAAAAATACAAACAACATCTAAATATGTTATATATGATTAAAATATATTGTAAAAAATGAAAACAACAGTAAACAAAACAAGTTTCAAAAGTTGACGCAAAACAGACTTGATGTAACCATATTATTCGATAATTTTACCCACGTTTGCCTAGTATTTTGCCCATGTTTTTTATATAATATGCCTTGATAATTTTTGTTTGATATTTTGAAGACACTTTTGAATTTTAAGATTCGAAAGGGAATAAACTGGAGATAAAATTTAGACCATATTCCAACTTGTGTTGAATATTGGCAAATTTGACATCTAATTGACATTTTATGCAAAACTTGAGTTGTGGAATTAGAAAGATAACATCAATATGTTTTTATACATATATGTAAAGGAAAAAAAATAGAGCATGAAAATCGCAATCTCTAAATACAAGTTTCGCATTCTGCCAATTTTAACCTTTGATCATTCTAACTTGAATATCTTATGTTAGAGAAGTCTGTTTAATTCAAACTTAATTGTTTTGGATTTTTGCCTCAAAGACCTATCATCCTACCAAATTTTAACAGAAAAAGAGCTCATATGAGAGATATATGATTTTTTTAAGACAACCCATAAATTCTGCCAGCATATAGGTTTTGTGAAAAAATAAGTCTAACTTACTTCTAAAGCATCCAAACCAACATGAAAATTATTTCTTTATATAGAAAAGATCTTTATTTGAGAAATTTAACTTCTCTAGGTCCAAAGTCAAACCTTGAAGAATTTATGCAAAACTATTTTTTTTTAGGAAAATAGTTGTTGTACTATTTAAATGTAGATTGCCTATTTTGAAAAGAACTATTATTATTATTAGGGGATACAAACATATTGGAGGAATACGAGGATTAAGGTTTTCTATCAAAGAGAAAGAAAAGAGAAAGGGGTGGCCAAAAAGAAAGAGAAAACTCTAATCCTTTTCTCCTATACCTAAAATTATATTTTCATCCTTTTCTTTCCCTTAATTTTTTGATGGACATAAAGGCTGATTTATTTTTTTGGTTTAAATGATATAGAAAACTTCAGATTTCAAAAACTATGAAGAACTATTTTATCTTTTCTTTCTAGTTTATATGATGAGTATGAATATATTTCTATGCTTATTTCTTATGATTGTTTAGTATGATTATTAAAGTATACTATAAATTATTATTTTAACAAATCTATTGCTAACTTTGCTATCAAAACTAGAGTTGTAATATTTAAACTTGTGAAGTTACTTAGTTTAATAATTATGATGGATATTTGTTATTAATCTTAGAAAAAACATTCAGTTAAATCTAACATAGACTCTAGAAAATTATATTGTCAAGATTTATCAACCTATCTAGTTTTTAAGGCTACCATTGAATCAAATTACTAATATGAATATTATAGTTGTTTAATGGTTAGGGTTAGTTACATTATAGATTAGCTAACTAATTAATATTAAGGAAAGATAGATATTATAATATAAATTGATGTATTGTTTCAATGTTTAGTTTTGATTTCCGTAGGTGAATGTTTATTTGAGACCAAGGTTTTGCTCTTAATAAGATTTGGTTTATTTAATTTAGTTTAACTACTTTATTTTGTTTATCATGCATAGCCTAAATAACATCAAACCCAAACCCTCCTAACTTTGATTCATCTAACGTGAAAACCTAAACCAGATATTTCTCATGGGATTAACCCCTTATTGCTTTATACTATCTTTTTTGTTTAAGCTATTATAATTAATTTATGTGACTGTGACATCATAACAATATATAATCATGAAAGTTTTATATTTGTACTATTTTGTATGTATAACTATGTATCATTGTACTTGTAGATTTAATTGATGGATGGTGAGACTAAGACTATCTTTATGGTATTGTATAAAAAAATTTACTCATTTTACTTGTGCATTATTATTAGAATATATAAATTGCATTAAAAAGTTTGAGTCGTTAAAAATAACTTTTTGAAAGGTAAAGTTAAAAGGAATGTTGCACCGTTAGTATTGTCCAGTGAAAAAGTGTGTGATGAAATCTCACAATATAAGACTATTATATTTAGTTTTTAAGCTAGTAAACAAAAAAAATTTGGTTTTGGTGTGACCTATAATTACATAAAATATAATATTTTTTAGAAATTTTTTTATTAGAAAACTAATGTTATTATAAGATCATAAATATAAAGAAAAAATAAATAATAATATAAAAATTAAATTAAATTTATCTTCATATTATAATTATAAAAATATAAAGTTGGTTGATAATAGGTTGCGTGTTGCTGTTGGAAAATCTAAAGCCACCTTCGTACCAAACTGGCAGCAGGGATTTGTCTGACAGTAAAGGTCCTCTGGTTGACTGTAACAGTAAGAAGGGAAAAGCAATAGCTGTTCCTATAACAACCTTGAAAGACAGACTTCCAGCTGGATCTTTGGAAGGGGGAGTCACTAGGAATATGGGCAGGGGTAGCACCAATAGAGCATTAGGCAACGGTAGGGAATCTCCCACTACTCCCCCTTATAATGATAATCTATTGTTGGAATGTCTGAGGTCTTAACAGTCCTTTGAAGCAACATGAGGTTGTAGGCCTCATGAATAAACAACATACTGATGTATGTGGTCTTTTAGATACTAACCTTTTGTCTTCTAAGCTGTGTCATATGTATTAGTTTCGGTTAAAACACTAGAAACTTCTTTCTAATGTTGATGTTGCCAGTAATGCAAGAATCATAGTTTTGTGGAATCGTAATACTGTTCATATTGATGTTATTTCAATGTCTAATCAAGGGCTTCATGTTATTATTCATTATCTCATTCACCATTTTAGTTTTGCTGCTACTTTTGTGTATGGCATCAACACCATTAATGTCAGGAGAGCCCTATGGGATGATTTGAGGAGGTGGAGTCCTTATTCTTCATGGCTAGTTCTTGGTGATTTCAACTCTATGCTCTCCCAGGAAGATAAATACAATGGTGCACCTATTTCTGGCTATAAGGTTTCAGATTTTAGGGAATGTTGTGCTGATTTGGGACTTGCAGATTTAAACTCAACGGGCTGTCTCTTTACTTGGTCAAATGGGCTTGTCTAGAGCAAACTTGATAAGGTTCTGGTAAATCCTTTTTGGTTCACTTTACAGTAGTAGGCTCATGTACATTTTGGTAACCCTGGTGCTTTCTCAAATCATTCCCCAGCTTCTATCAGGATTGGTTCACGGCTACCTATTAGAAAAAGGATTTTCAAATTCTTTAACATGTGGGCTGATCACACTTGGTACCTGGAGTTAACTGCGCAAACCTGGGATTCTCATTTTCATAGAATCCGTATGTTCACTCTTTGCAGAAAATTAAAGATCCTGAAAAGGCCTTTGAAGGAGCTTAACAAACTACATTATAGTCATATCTCTGAAAGGGTTGCGCGGGCTGAAAGTGATTTGGATAGACATCAATCTCTCCTATGCCAGGATAGAGATAATGCTCAGCTCTTGTTGCAAGATAAACAACTCAGATTGAAGCTTGTGAATTTAAAGTCCGGGGAGAAAATGTTCTTTGGTCAGAAGCTCAATTCCATTTTTTTAAAGGATGCTGATAAATGTACTCAGGATCTTCTAGGTACTTTAAAGCCTACTTTCCTGATCATTAAGAGTGTCATTCATTATGGATCATGTCTTGATGTTACATCTCATGCCTCCCTTTTGGCCCCGGTTACAGATGATGATATCAAACATGCCCTCTTTAGTATTGGAAATGAAAAGGCCCTAGGGCTAGACGGTGACTCTCTTCTTTTTTTTCCAATAGAGCCTGGAGCATCGTGAGAGGATATTTTTATGCTGCTATTAAGGATTTTTTTGCTTCTAGGGAGATTTTAAAGCACCATTCGATCATCGCTCTTGTCTCGAAATCAGCCAATGTTAACTCGACAACAGATTTTTGGCCAATCTCTTATTGCAATGTTATATAAAGTGATTTCTAAGATGCTTGTAGGTAGGATGGTTCATGTGCTTCAAGTTATCATCAGCCCTGCTCAGAATGCTTTCCTTAGAGGTCAAAATATGGCTGATAATATTAATTTAATGTAGGAGCTCCTTCGACATTATGGATAAAAGAGGGCATCTCCTAGATGCATCATTAAGATTGATTTTAGAAAGGCTTTTGACTCTATTCAGTGGCTTTTTCTGCGACACCTGCTCTTATTACTAGGCTTCCTAACTCAGTTTGTGCACCTTATTATGAAATGTGTTGAGACCACTTCTTATTTTGTCTCGATGAATGGTGATTTGCTTGGGTTTTTCAATGGAAAACGTGGTGTTTGCCAAGGGGATCCACGATCCCCATATCTTTGCATTGTTTGCGTGGAATATTTCTCTCGGATGCTTAAGTAGTGCACACATCAATCAGATTTCAATTTCCATCCAAAATGCAGTGCCCTCGGAATATGTCATTTGGATTTTACAGATGACATTGTTCTCTTTTTTAGGTGTGATATGCAGTTGGTTAACATTCTCTATCAACAGCTTCTCTCTTTTGGAGGACTGTCTGGACTTGATACTAATCATGCAAAATCATCCATCTATTTCGGTGGTGTTGGAGACAGCATTAATCAATCCATCTTAAATCACACTAGTTTTTAAAAGGGAGCTTCCCTTTCAAATATCTTGGCATTCCTCTAAGTCCAACACAGATTATTGGCTAGCCAATTCTCCCTTCTCTTGCACAAGCTGGAATCATCAATTCAGAGTTGGATGGGTAAGCAACTCTCATATGCTGGTCGGGTTGAGCTAATCAGATTAGTTTTATATGGCATAGTCCAATTCTGGATTAGTATTTTTTCGATGTCAGCTTTAGTTCTTAGCAAGATCAATAGTCTATGCTGTAATTTTTTATGGAGCCGCAATCCTTTAACAAGTCACGCTGCTCTTGTCGCCTGGAAGAAGGTATGTCTACCTAAAAAAGAAGGTGGTCTAGCTCTCCTAGATATTAAGGCTAGAAACAATAGTTTTCTAGCAAAGCAGCTTTGGACATACATCTCAAAAAGGACTCTATTTGGATTAAATGGGTTGAACATTACTACCTCCTTAATAATTCAATATGGTTTTCGGATTTAAGGAAAACATCTTCTCCTTTAAGGAAGTCCATGTATGCCCTCAAAAACCAGCTGGTAGCGCAATGTGGTGGAATTTCAGATGCAACTTCTACACTTCTAAGATAGCAAATGGATTGGGTTCTTTCATTGCAAATACACATAAGTTCTTCAGATTTAAAAGTGATTGTGTTACATGGAATAGTGTGGTCTGGGAGCAGTGGTCTCTGCCAAGATATAGTTTCATTTTATGGCTGGTTGTTCTCGGTAAAATCAGAACAAGAGACAGGCTTAGCTTTATCTCCACAGAAAATTTATGCTCACTCTGCAGACGTGGAGAGAAGTCTCATGACCACTTCTTTTTCAGCAGTGAATGGAACTCTTTATTATGGAGCATGGCAAAACATTGGCTTTGGATCAATCGGGCTATTCTTAAACTTAGCAGCGCATTTAGAGGTCTGAATGGTAGAAGGAAAGGGCTATAGTAGAGAATGAGAAGAGTGTCCCTAGCTTTGCTTGTATACTTGATTTGGAAGGAGCGAAACAATAGAATTTTTTAAGACACTTCAAAAATAATTGACACCATCTTCCACAAGTTCCAGATGCTGTTTTATAAAGTTCTGCACTTTCATGAAAACAATCATCTTCTATACAATGTTGTTGAATGATTGAGCAAATTTGCAACTGGGATTCCTATCTTGATGAATTTGTGAGCATAGTTTTGTTGATTACCATAGTCTACTGGTTGCAGATGCTGAGTGTCTATTGCTTCGTATGTTGTTATGTATGTCTGTGTTTGCTGTCCAGCCGGACAGATTGTTGAGTGATGGATCCGTGGTTTTAGTTTTTATGTTGATTAATTGTATTTTGTTTTTGATTTATTTTATTTTATTTTATTTTATTTTTTTCTATTTTGATTAGGTTTGATTAGGTTTAGGAGCTAACCAATGCAGTTTATTTTATTTTATTTTATTCTATTTTTTTCTATTTTGATTAGGTTTAGGAGCTAACCAATGCAACACATTGGTCTTGTTACAAGGAGTTTTGTTCCCTTGGTGTTCATTTTTGTATATCTGTTTTCATTAGTTCATTAGCCTTGTTCTTTTTTATTTATAATATTTTTTTACATTTGATTTTAAAAAAAATGAAGAATGCATTGCTTTTTATTTATGAATAGTTTAAGAGAGATTTTCTAATGGATATAATTCAAATATAGTTAAGTTGCTAAATTTAGAGAAATACAATTTATATAAAATAAAGAGTAATAATTGTCTTTATCCAAACACTTATTCTAATTATATGTATAGATTTGTTGTCAAAAAAGATATGAGATGCATTTATGGAGATTTATTATATTTTTAGATATATTTTTTCAAATAAGTTATGTACCTAACACATAGAGCAACTTGAAAGAAATATCATTAAACTTGAAATGACTTTCCTCTCTTTTTCTTCAACTTAATAGAGCATTTCTCCCTTCATTTAGTGTATAAGACAAAAGCTAAAGGTCTTGTATGACATAGATTGATGTATCTATTCAAGAAGTTAGTGATTATATGCATCCTTAGTAATTGTTTATTTTATTTTATTTTTAACGTTTAGTTATTTATCTACAATTACTTGCATGTAAATACTTGTTTAACCTTAAAAAAAAGGTTAAAAACAAAGCATATATTAAGGCTTGTATTATTAAAAAAAATTTAACATTTACTTTATATTATTTTGAGTTTCACTTAAGAACAATAATCAACTGCATTCTAAGAAATGATGGTGGTGATGAACTTTCTTCAAGTGAGAATTTATCCATATTTTGTTATCCTAGACGACCATTATTGAAAAATATTATGAGAAATAGATATCTGGTATATATTAAATTTAAATAAGCATATAATTATGCGTTATCTAACTGTGATGAATTAATACTTTTTGTTCAATGCATAAATTATAAAATTATATATTTAGTAAATAATTCTCTTATATTATCTTACAAAATAAATTCAATTAACTTCTTTATAAACAAGATTATGAATTATTGTTATCTCAAAATTTAAATGATAGTGAATCTCAAATCTACCAATTAGAAGATGATCAATTTACCACATAGTTTAAAATATTTATAAGTATTAAATAATTATGAATGATTTAATTCATAACTACCAACTTTTAAATTTAGTTATGTTTTTTCTTTGACCATTGATGGTTGTTAACATTAACCAGATGTTTAACATGGGCACCCATGCTAGTAGATTTAAATTCCTATCTTTGGCTCCTGAAAGAAAGGTTAAGTGTTATAATGAGTATTTTACTAATGAATATATCTGTCATACGGAATAGTATAGTAAGGATAGAAAGACCTATAATAACAAGGTTTGTGTACAAGGTTTAACATCCAATTAGTTTGAAGTTGATTATCATGACAAGTTATAAGAGTTAATGAATTATGATAGCACAGGTCGAGAGATACAATATTTTTATTCAAATTTATTGTTATGATACTGATAATGGAATTAAAGTAGATCATCACTATAGTTTGGTCAAAATAAATAAAAGATGTAGATTTTGCAATATCAATGATGTTTTTATTTTTTATTTGAAAACAATGCTTGCAAGTTTATTATACATACTTGTTTCTTTAGAAATGATGATTATTCATTGTAAAAATCAAACATAAGAGTCATGTCCAAGTTATTGAAAATGATAATGATAAAGTTTGCTTCATCTACAAAATTAAAAAGTCCTAATTTTTATGTCATTAAAAATACCTATGTTAATGTTGGTGTTAATAAGTAAATGTAATATTGAATACCTGTATATATAAGGAAATATATGAAGATGATGAAAGCGACCTTGAATTTAATAAAGAAGATGATCTTAAACATAACAATGAAGAAAATAAAGAAGAGGGTTCTAATTGAAATGTGTTGAATTGATTTAAATTAGTTTGCTTCATCTACAAAATTAAAAAGTTCTAATTTTTATGTCATTAAAATACCTATGTTAATGTTGGTGCTAATAAGTTAAATGTAATATTGAATACCTGTATATATAAGGAAATATATGAAGATGATGAAAGCGACCTTGAATTTAATAAAGAAGATGATCTTAAACATAACAATGAAGAAAATAAAGAAGAGGGTTCTAATTGAAATGTGTTGAATTGATTTAAATTAAAATTGTTTTGGATATTTGTTGGTACGCTATAATGCATTATATTAATATGTATTGTATAATTTTTTAGATGTGTTCATTGTTTCAATAATTGCATAAGTATTTTTTTTTTGTTATATATATAGGTTGCCAAAGGAATTGTAATAACTAATAAATAAATCTAATATAATTTTTTTTCAAACACTATAAAGTGTATCACTAGCAATAGTTAACATCAAATCTACAAGTAGTTAAAGGATTGTCATTCAAATGTAAAATCACTCTTGAGTCAAAGTTTAGTTAAATCATCCCAGGAGAAGATGTATTATATATGCATAAAAAAGCTTAAACTACATGAAAATCAAACATTGATAAAACAATTTAACAATGCAAAGCAAAAGTGTTAATTGCATCAATTAGGGCTTTTTTTAAAGGGATAAATGGAAATCTTGACAGTAAGAACAAGCCCTAGTTGATGAGAGCAACATTTTTTCCTACATATTTGTGTTTTTTAAATATTTAATCACGTTCATCTACTTTAAGAATTCCAAGCATATATAATACATATTTTTCTTGGATTCAACTAAACTTTAACTCAAGTTACTTCATTACCATGAAGAGGAGGATTCTGATTAAAACGTATTGAATTGATTTATATACGATGTTTAGTTATATAATAAAATTAAAGTTGTAATGGAAATTTGTTTGTACTTTATAATGCATTATATTTACATTTGTTGTATGATTTTGGAGATGTGTCCATTGTTTCAATAATTACATAAGTTTTTTTTTTTTGGTGTGGTTATGGATTTAGTCTTAGCAATTATTGGATTGAATATGGTTGATGTATTGTTGTACATTTAGGTTGGCTAGAGAATTGTAATAATTGATCAAAAAAATTGTGAAATTGTTGATGAATTCAGTAATGAAATATCTGTTGATAATTAGAACCTTAATTTCTAATAAAATCAGTGATAAACCACCTATTTTCATCAGAGAGGGATTCTAATAGACTCTACATCGAAATAGTCCATTAGCAGTAAACATCTTAATTTTTGATGGAGTTGGTGACAAAAATAAATATTTAAAAAAAAAAACACCAAGTCTAACAAAGGAGAATTTTAAAAAAAACACCAAGTCTAACAAAGGAGAAAAAATTTTCAAGTTCAACAAGCATATTATTGCTTCATCAAGTGGTAGTATCGATGATCATGATCTTGTTAATTTAGGTGTCAATCATGAAAAGGCACCCACTTAACATGTTACTAGCCAATGCTCATCCAATGTGAGTAGTAGAACTAAAATCCTTTTTTCTAGAGACTTCGTGTGATGAAACTTTATTGTAAAATAGAAGGTTGACTACATTATATAAGTCATATTGTTTTCTCATTATTAAAGTTATTTATTTGTATTAGGTTATTTTAAGTTTTACATTAAATAAAAATGATTTCTATTAATTGATTTTTAGATTTAACAATATTCAAGTTGCCCATTTGATCAAATCTATGATGTCATCATTGTTTGAAGAACCATTGTTTCAGTAAAGTCAACTTCAAGATCATCCTGAATGGATGAATATGGTAGATTTTTTATGGGGAAAATTTAAAGTTAAATAAATAATATATACTTTGAGTTAATATAAAGTTTTTTAAAATTTTAAAAACTGATTAATATATGAATTGGTTGTATGAAAAAAATTAATTACGATTGGAAAAACAATGAGGTGGTCAGACAAGTGCGGAAAAACCACAGTGTAATTAGGTAGGTATCAAGCAAAACAAAGTTATATTATGATAAAAATATAATCTTTTATTTCTTTAACATATTTCTATTTAATAAATTTCATGTATCGGGTTGCGTGATTTTAGCGTGATGCCTATAAATATGCAATGAATAAAGCCATCTCCAATGATGTAGCATTGTGGAAAAACTTTAGACCGAGGCATGTTGCATAGGGTAATTGGGCTAAGTTTTAAGAATTTGTGGTATTAGATAGTTTTAGAGGGCGTTTATGATTAGGTTTTTAAACACAGAAACAAAGAAACCCATAGTTTAATGAGTACGTACACTAGGAGAGTGCTTTCCTTTATGAACCATGTAGGACTCCTAGTAAAATCTTATTGTTACATATCTAATTATTTTTCTTTAATTTGTTTTTAGTTTTTATTGTGAGATGAGTAGTACTTAAAAGTGTATTTTTATCAAGGTTTTATATCTTCATTTTGCACTTGAAGTATCAATAACTCCTTAACTAAAGCATGTTTTATAATAATATATCTAATAATACAAGATACCTTTAATTTGTGGTAAATATTCATTTTAAATACAG
>NW_011500316.1:12805-19429 GCF_000495115.2 Populus euphratica
ATTATTGTTGTTGTATTATTGTTATTTATAATTTGTACAATTAACCTTCCTGTGGTTTGACCTCGGTCTTGCCGGGTTATTTATTACTTCGAGATTTCTGCACTTAGGAGAAGACAACAATTTTTTGGTCGTGTCATGAGACTTTTTTTACATACTATTTGTTTTTCAAGAAAAAATAGCTTAGGCACGAACCAACTCCAATAGAGTTATATAAGGAAGCTCATATAAGGAAGGGGAATAGAAGGGAATGGGTGAAAAAAATTATTGATAGTAGGGCAAAAACATTCATTGTAAGTTTTTTTATAGTTATAATTGCCTTACTAATGTTTATTTGTATAATTAATATGAATCTTGGAATATGACTTTTTTGCTTTTGTTTTATATGATGCCATATAACAACATCATGGTTATGATATATAGAGAAGACAGTTTCAACCATCCTCCTTATGATCTTTAATTATGGTTGGAAGTTGTAGCAACTAATAGACCCAATAAGAATTAGGTTTATTATATGCATATGCCATCAAACCGATATATGAGAGTAGGCTATGGTGTTTTAATATTAGGCACATAACATTCTGACCCAGGCTAGGCATCACCAATTGTTGAGAAGTTGGTTTGAGATAGAGTTCGAGAACAACTCGTTGTTGAGTTGCCTAATATAAGAAAAGAAATAAGGGCAGAATAAAGAGCAAAAATCAAACAAGAAAGTAATAGACAATAGAAATAAGTGCATACATATTTGGCAATATGTTTTCCTCCCCCGTTAAGAGCTTCTAGTTCAAGATTGTTTCCTCTCCTCTATATTTTAAAAATTTTAACTTGTTTAAAAAATTTTGTGTATGGAATCTAGTTTAATATAATTATTGTTTGTGTATGGAATTCAATTATAATGCTTCAATTTTTTTATTGTTTTTATTGTTGTTGTTCTAAGTTTAAGGTTAATAAAAAAAATAAATTTAGGATTATAACAGCTTAAAAACACAAAAAAAATATATTTAAAACATCAATAAAGCCACTAAAGAAATCAAATGTCCATCGACATTGTTCGCTCACATTTCATCATAAGGTTATGGAAGGTTTGAGCATTTTTAATAAAATCAACAACAAAATAGTTCACATTCCTTTTGAATGTTCACTCATACCTTATTAGAAAGTTACAAAAGGTTTTAGCATTTTCAATGAAATCAATAATGGGATAGTTTGTATGAAGTTAATATTGTCGATGGACTTAATAACCGAATATGGATAGTAAAATCTGGTTTTTCTAGCCTGAATATTTCATTAGCCATTCTATCAAAAAAATAAATTATTGAAGAAAAGAAAATCCCTAACGAGAAATTTGCCAATGACATGGTTCAATCGATAATTTTATAGGTATACTGATTATTGATAAAAGTTTTTCCTAAACACAAGCAAAAATATTCTTTTGGTATTCTCTAATTTTCTAGTGGTAAACCATATCTATCTCTTAACTTTTGAATTTAGTTTTTGTTTAAATATTATTTATTTTTTTACTTGGTTTTCACATAAAATTATAACATTTTTTTCCAAATATGTACAACCTTACATAATCTTTTTTTTAATTTGATTTAATTTGATCACTTTTATGTGCTTGTCTATTTCTATTATTATTTGATTAAATAAGAAAACTATTATAAAAAACAAAGTTATTAAACACAATTATATACATGACTTGTGTTACAAGATCAAATATCTTGATCTATCTATCTATCTATCTATCTATCTTTTAATGACTTTTTTTTATGTTTAACAAATAATTGTTTGATTAAATAAAAATTTTATTCTAAAAAAAAAGTTATTAAACATATCTTGGTACATAGTCTGTTTTGTAGGATTACACAGTTTGATTTACATTTATTCTTGATTTTTCTAGTGGAATATTTTGTTATCATTAATGCTTTTTGTTATATATATTTATTAATACAGATAATTATTGATTTATTTAATTATATAAATGTAGAAGTTCGATTTATAATTTTGAATTTTCATTCTAAAAATAGATTGAAAAAACCTGCATATTTATTTTTTTAGCTGAAGCAAATTATTCGACTCATGGCGAAGCTTGGATAGTTAATAGCTAGTCAATACTAGAATTGATTACTTTAATTCTAGTATTTGTTTTTTGTTTTTTCATTAACTCTACTAAAATATTGTTTTAAAAAACCACATTATGTTACATAAAACACTAAAAGTGGTGGGAAAAATATTGTTTTCCACGTCCTTGTTTAACCAAAGACAGATCATTATGGATTAGTACAATAATTTATTTATTTTGTTAGTCCTTTTTTTTTCATAGCTACACCTTTATAAGCATAAATTTAAAGCCAATTAAAGCACATTTATTGATGGATGGAAAGATTCAAAGATAATAGATCAAATTAGAAAAGGAATAAAAAAGAAGTATTTTTTTTTAACTTGGGGATAAACGTTCATTTTGATCCTCCAACTTTTCAAATTATAATTTTAAGCAATTCAATTTTGGTCTCATACTTTATTTTTCTTGTTTTCTAGTCCCTAATATGAGAGAGCAGAGAGAAAGTGGCCAAATTCTAGTTGTAAAATGAAGAAGTCTTGATTGAGACTCATTCTAGCCATAAAAAAGGATGATTTCGATGTCAATAGGTTTCTTTTTATAGGGAAAGTTTGTCTTAGATGTTATTTTTCATTAAACTTGCTTAAAATGGTAGATTTGAGTAAAAAAGAATTTTGGTTTTGAGTTGAGTATGGATGTTCAGGTTTTTTTTGGGTTGTTCGAGATCATGAATATGTTTTAAAGGTATTTAGATTGTTTTTTTTATGTGTTTTTGGGTCGAAATATGGTTGAAATGGGTTTTTCATGGTCTGAAGCAGTGCAATTTGATTTTTTGACAACTAAAGACCACTAGAATTTACGTAGGGCAAGCATATGTCGTCTACTATTTGTTTTCCAAAACATTGAGTAGATAACAAGTTATTTGCCCTATTAAGAAAAATAAACAAAATGAGTCCCATGCATGTAGGCTGCTCCAGGCCCGAACACTTAGGCCTTTTTCTTTTTCTTTTTTCTTGTTTTTCCCTTTCTTTTTTTCCATTACAATTGGATCTTTATTGTTTCTCTTGCTTTTTAGTTTTTAATTTCATCGTTTAATATTTATTTGATTATTATTTGGGTAATATAATTTGTTTTGATTTGATTTTTTTCAATCGCGTCGCTATTTGATTGGTTCTTAATTTTATATGTGTCTATTTTAGATAAAAATATTAAAATTTTATATTAAACCCAATTAAATTTATGATCCGGATCACGAGTTTGATTGATTAATTTTGGTTATATAAAGACTAAACTTTATAATATTTTTTGTTGTATAAATAGTTCTTGATTTATTTAATTATATATATAAATTTTTTTTTCTATTTTTACTTGGAAATTTTTCATGAACAAAAATATGTTGGAAAAATTTGCATATATAATTCTTTTCTCAAAGAAAAATAAAAAATCCAACTCATGACAAAACACATGTAAACTACCTAGCATGTCCTATGCTGTGTATCCTGTATTTATTAATAGTATTTGACCAGTAAAATCAAATTATCATCTTTGTTCATACAATCCCTTAAAAAATCAGTATAAATCACATCGATCATATTAAATTGTCAAGTGGATAAGTACAAAGCTAGGGAACGGAATCGTAGGAGTGATAAGCAACCTATGATTAATCTAAAAAAAGGTTTCTCTTTTTAACAAGCAGCATACTATATAATTCGGAGCATAACATATTATATATATAGATTTCAATAGAATTGTGTATACAAGTTTCTATATATATATATATATATATATATTTGTTGCAGGAAAAATTATGTTTAGGTGTCAGAAATACATATAGAAAAAGAAATAACAATATGTGATTAAAGACTTAACTAGATCAAATAAATTGATTTTATTTAAATTTAACATAAAAAAAAATAACAACTGACTGTTGCTATTTTTTTACCCAAAAAATATATTTTTAAATTATTTGTAATACATTGTTTTATGTGTTCAATTGTTAATCTGTTTTTTAAATCAACATTAAAATTGTTTTTTTACAAAAAAAAAATAAAAATTTAAAAAAAATCAAATATAAAAAAGCTAAAAAACCAAATTATTTTTAGGTTACTTGATCCAAGTTTACTTGGAAACCAAACACTTAAAAATAATAAACTCTTTTACCTGTGTATTTATAAAGGGGAAGGGAAATTAGTTAGAGAAGCTAACAAAAAAAAAAAAATCACAAAAGAAAGAATAGAAAAGCCAAAACTGTCTCCCACGTTCTCCCTTAATAGCATCGTGACCTCCACCGGCACTTCATCTTCTCTTTTGCAACACCGTGAGCAACAAACACCAACATCCTACACACACTAAATCAATCCCCCAGAAGAAGAAAACTAGAGAGAAACCCGGGACCCTCATTCTTGAAATAAAAAAAACGTTATCTCTCCTTAATTTTCTCCATGAAAAAAGATTGTTCGCCCTTCTCCCCTTTAGCAACCAGCAGCTAAAAATAAGCTTCATAGCCACCTATACAATAGCATCATCAGCAGTCTCGAGCTCCTCCATTAAAGATCAGTGTTGGTTCTTCAGCAAGGGTGGCAGCTCCTCATCAACACTATAGGCACCAGCGACGACCACACCTGCACTACCAGCAGCAACTTCTTCTTCTCCAGCACAACAATCTCTCCTGCATTCAGATCCAGCACTTCATCCTCCTGCACCAGTTCCAGCAACCGTGAGCAAGCTCCAGCCAGCAGAAGCAGCATAGGGGTTTCCTCCATCTCAGCCATAGGTCACACCTCTTTTACTCCTCATCGAGAGCACCAACTGCCTGCACCAGCTACATCCTTGCACTTCCAGCAGCAACCTTCTCTTCTCAACAGTGGCAACACTGTTCAGCAACTTGAGCAGCAACCACCATGACCAACAGCAACAACACCGTGACCAACAGGGATCCCCTTCTCAGCCACGCCAACCTCCACCTCAAGCCACCAAGAACACCACTAGTAGCGTCACTCCCCTGGCCAGGCAAGTCCTCTTCTCCTTCCTTCCTGCTTTATTATTATTATTATTATTTTTTCACAAGGAAGATGTGAATTCTTGCCACCGTGGAGTAAAGTGGGCTGGATCCTCAGCCCAGCTCATCCTAGAAAAACTTATTGGGCCTTTAGTCGCCCAACTCAACCAAATCAGGCTGGTCTTGGGCCTCAAGCCAATCAGCCCACACCTCTTTAAGTCCAGGTTATGTTTGACAAATATAATGTATGATTTAATTTTTAACTAGTTTTTATTTTAATATTTATCCAAACATACCATGTCTTGTAAAAAATATAAAAAAATACTTTTTATTATTTACATATATATGGTCAAGTCTCTAAAAAAATAGATTATATCTGTATATATATTTCTTTATATTAAACAATTCACAAAAATAGTTTTTTTTTAATTTTGCATGCATATTTTAGATTTAATAACTAGTTTTTTAAAGTCATGAGAATTTGATTTATATTTCAAAAAATAAAAAAAATTATTATTTTTTAATATATGAAATTACAAACTTATATATAAAACATATTTTCAATATTAAATTCAAAAACACTAAAAAATATTTTATTTTCTGTCATTATTTGATATTATAAATTTATACCTAGGATGTAATCTTGATATTAAATAAAACGATAATTTGTTTTGCATTAAAATAGTCAGGTTTTTAACCTGACAAGATAAATATATCTTACTAAAGAGGATTTTTCTTTAAATTTAGACAAATCAACAATTAAAAATCACAACAATATCTTAGTTTATATAAGATAAATAAACAATATAATTTACCTCAGGTGAAGTGTATTATAGTGCTAATGCATTATTTTTACGCAATTAGTCCTTATATCCAAACTCAAAGACAAGTTAAGGTTCGTAATGATCAAAATTTTAGGTGGCAACTCTTAATACGACCAAAAAATAGATGTCTTCTACCAAGTGCAAGAGTATCTAAGTAATAAATAACTTGTAGTTAATTATATAAATTATAGATAACTATACAAGGTAGTTAATTATATAAATTATAGATAACTATAATAAAACAACAATAACAATAACAATAGTAACAATAATAACAATAACAGTAACAGCAATAGTAGTAGTAATAGTAATAGCACTAGTAATATTAATAATAAAATAATAATGAAGAAGAAGTTGATGAGAACATTGAGATGAAAGATTAACATAAAGATTAAACAATAATAACAATAAATATCAAGATTAAAGGATCCACTAATGGTATGTCAAACAAGTATAGTATAAACTCTTATTATTCAATTGGAAACCACATACACAAAGGAGGTTCCAATCAGATTATAGATTGTTAACATAATTACATTAGTCATCTTATTCGATTAATGCTAATATTTGTAAATCTCATCAAGCATTCATAATTATAACTTATGTTAATAACAAATCAAGTTTCTTTCATAACACAGGTGTAGGATATATCATACGGTTGAGCTATGAAAGTGCCAAGTATTTGTTGTACCAAGTGTTATACAACATAAATCAAGATTAGTCATTTAACAAGCAAAGCATTAAAG
>NW_011500316.1:19490-20386 GCF_000495115.2 Populus euphratica
TTTCCAATTGAATAATAAGAGTTTGTACTATACTTGTTTGACATACCATTAGTGGATCCTCTAACCTTGACATTTGTTGTTATCCTTGTTTAATACTTACAATAATCTTTTATCTCAAAATTCTTAGCAACTTCTTTTTTTTATTATTATTATTATTACTACTACCACTATTGCTACTACTATTATTATTATTGTTATGTTGTTGTATTATTGTTATCTATAATCTATACAATTAACCTCCCTACCGAGTTATTTATGTCGTGTTAAGTTTTTGGCACCATTGTTGGGGAGGTAAATTCTTGTACAAATTATAGTATTTGTTTTATTTTCTATTTTCACTTTTTTTGTATCTAACTTTGTTTTTTTTTTTGTTTTGTTTCTTCTTCTTTTGTTTTCTTCTTCCTTTTATTATATTTCTACACGTGCATGTGAATGTGGCCACGTACATTAAGTGGTAGACTTTGTAAGGTATCCTCATCATTTTCAGAAAATATGGCCGAAGAAGATAATCAATCACTTCATAATGAATCAGTCACTTCATAATGAGAATAAAAGTGTTAGAACACTTAGAGATCACATGAATTTCATAAGAACAAGCACCCCTCATTGTAGTTTTTCCCCCTAATGCATCTCATTTTAATTTTAAACTAGACATTATTCAACTTTTACCTTCTTTTCATGGCTTAGATTTAGAAAATTCATACTTGCATTTAAGAGAATTTAAAGAGATCTGCAACACGTTATATTAAAGCATGAACACCATTATATTAAAGTTTTTTTTTCTTTTTTATTAACAAATAAAGCTAAAACATGGCTACTAATTAGTACTTAAAAGTGCATTTTTATCATGGTTTTATATCATCATTTTACACTTGAAGTATCAATAACTCCTTAAC
>NW_011500316.1:21436-31943 GCF_000495115.2 Populus euphratica
GGTCTTGCTGGGTTATTTATTACTTCGACACTCCTGCACTTGGGAGAAGACATCAATCTTTTAGTCGTGTCAGCTATAAAATTTAACACCTGGATCTATTCATGCTTAGGATGAAATGCAACAATAATTTTTAAAGAAATTTTTCCCTTCTCATAGATAAAACTCTTTCAAAAGACAAATCACCACTTTCACTCTATATTTTTCTTATGCATGATTGTATAATTTTCATTTAATGGGTTGAAATATAGGTTTCCATTGAAACACACTTGCAACACTTGACTGCGAAAAAGATAAATAGATAATCAAGAAAGAACTCATTTGAAAGCTCAACACCAAAAAGAGTAGGAAAGTCTTAAAGAAAAAGTCACAAGGCTTACTAATCTACTCGAATAGACCTTAGGGTCTAAATCTAGAGAAGCAAAATTTACAACTCATCCTAAACCTTTATTTGCAAATCCATAGAATCTATAGACAAATAAGGTGTCATTTGGATATCAACAGGCTACGTAAGGACAAATTGTTTAACCATCATATCCCACAAAAATATTGTCTACTATTGACTTTATAATGAAAAAATCTCAAAAGGATAAGATGGAAAGAGAATATGGCCTGGACAAATTGGGTGCCCTAAAGCAAAGGATTAGGGCATTTGAGAAAACTAGCTTACATAACCATATAAAGGTTACTGAGATGTGTTTGGTGCCCAACATGATCATTCCTAAAAAATTTAGAGTGCCTGAATTCATAAAATATATAGGAACTCAATGCCCTGTAACTCATCTCAAGGTGTATTGCAACAAAATAATTGAGGTGGTCTGTGATGAGAAACTATTGATTCACTTCTTTCAAGATAGTTTGAGTGACGCTACCATTACTTAGTATATTGATTGGACAATATTAAAGTAAAATAGTGGAAGGACTTAGTTGATGCCTTCATTAGATGACACAATCAAAAAATTAATATCTTCTCCCAAGTGTAGGAGTGTCGAAGTAATAAATAACCTGGCAAAACCAGGGTTGTATCACAGGGAGGTTAACTATCTAAATTCTAAATAATAATAATAATAATAATAATAATAATAATAAGTTAAAGAGAATTTTGAGATGTGAGATTAATGTGAGGATTAAACAATAATAAAAATAAATATCAAGGATAGAGGATAGAGGATCCGCTAATGGTATTTCAAATAAGTATAATATAAACTCTTTTTATTACTCAACTGGAAACCACACACAAAGGAGCTTTTAATCAAATTATTTGTTATTAATAGCTCATTATAAATTATTAACATGATCATATTAATTATCTTATTTATGTAACACCAAACTTTTAAATATTATCAGGAATTCATGATGTTAACTTATGTTAACAACAAATCGAGTTCCTTTCATAGTACAGATGTAGGTTATACCATATGGTTGGCTATGAAAGTGACAAGCATTTGTTATACCAAGTGTTATATAACATAAATTTAGATTAACCATTTAATAAGCAAGTTATTAAGAATTAATAAGATAAAAATAATAAGATATGTTAATAGCAAGTTGTGTAGGATATAATCATTGAAATCCATATTAAATTTATATTATTCTTATCCTAACACTATTAATGAAACTTTTACACCTTGATATAATAAACTTAGCTAAACATAACAAAAAAAAGAAACATAAATAAACAAGAGAAGAACATGATTATATAAGTATAGTAAAGGAAATGGAAGACATAAATAAGAGATTGATGAAAGCAAAACTTAAGCATTACAAAAATACAAGGAAAGAGAGTAAGAATATGATTTTAATTTGAACACCAAGATGCCTAAATGTATGAAAAATACCTCCTTTTATAAGCCAAAATTCAAAATTATTGATTTGATGACTACTTGTTGAGTGAGTGGTCACCTCTTGACTTGGTGATAATCTTTATTTTCTTATCTCAACAAAACATCATTGCTAACATCAAAATTTGAACAAATAATCTTATGAAAGGTCTAACAAATTGTCTAAGCTTTCCAACAAAAGAAGAATCAGTGCATTTGGACTTGTAGAACTCACGATATAGGCTGAACATTGAATAGTATCTAGGCTGCAAGATAGATTCAAACTTTTCTTTTGATGCCAATATTTGGTCTTCCAAATGGTAAAATTGAGTTTTAAACTCTTATGAATGTGTTTAGGCCTATGTTTTAGCTTTTTAGCCACATAAATCAAACTAAAATGCAAGACCTACAGCTCTAGATATGACCCAATAACTGAACAGTGTTATAGTTTGGACTGAACCAGCATATCTTTTTTAAGCTTAGCCCTCTCTTTGTCTGTTCACTTTCGATAGTTAATCACATCAATCAATCATTTGAATTGTGAGATATGCCAACATTTAAAATAAGCATTTACTATAAATTAAAGGTATCTTATATTATTAGACATGTTATTATAAAACATGCTTAAGTTAGAGAATTTAATTATACTTTAAGTGAAATATAATGATATGAAGTCTTAATAAAAATGCACTTTTAAGTACTAGTTATTATGCAATATAAGTTCAATATGGATGTGGGCTTTGATAGGACAAGCTTCTAAGGTATGAAAAAGGAGAACAAGGAGTCTATAAGGGAAAGGGAATACACCTAAAGGTGGCATGAGATAATTGCACAGGTTAATCCTCCTTTGTTGGAAAAAGAGATGATTAATTTATTTTCCAACATTTTCAAGGCCTCATACTTTGAATACCTGATTGGAAGCTCTACACAATACTTTTTTGACCTAATTGCTATAGCCGAGAGGATTGAACAATCCATCTGGTTAGGAAGGATTGCTTACTTGATTGAAGAGACAAGTTTTACTGGAAAAAGAAAGGAATTAAGGTTCACAATATCAAAGGCAGTTACAAAGACAAATTACCAAAACAAAGACACTTAGAGATCAATTGTCCTAAAAACGAAGCTACAATGTCATTAGGTTAAGACTAGTCTAGGTATGACCTCAACTGATTATTGGAAAGATGCCTTTGTCAAGAAGTTCATAAGAGAGGGATGATTAGAAGACTCTAGAAATTCCAATCAATGATTACTAAGTGTTTAGCCCTTTTATGTGTCATCTTACTAGTAAACATAACTCAAGATGTTAGCATAAGGTCTTTGTTGTTGAGCATATTTTTTTAAAAAATCAATGAAACAAAACGTTTGTCTTTCAATTATGTCTTTTCCATTGATTTACAACTAAATATCCCGAAAGAGGTTCCCTCTAGGGACTCATAAATATACTTTTAAAGTCTTGCATGATCTCATAGACGCGATTCATTTTTTTTTACCAAAATCAGTTTTTCTAGTGGAATTTTGAAAAATTGAACTTGCATTTTGATTTCAAAAATGATTTGATGTTTATTTAGAATTATATTTTTGACATTCTAGTTGTAGAATGACATATGAATCAAGTAACTCTTTCATTAAGGTGACTAAACTCTAAACCAAAGTGTACAAATAGAAAAAATAAATAGCCACCATCACACCATGACTCTTGAGCCAGGTCTTTTAAATCTATGCATAATGATATATAGTGGATTCGTTATTCATAGACTCATGAAATACATCTCTTTGCAAAATTCAAACCATCACACTAGACGAGATCAAAGTTTACTGAGACGATCAAAACATTGATGTCTTATCCCAAGTGCAGAAGTGTCGAAGTAATAAATAACCTGGTAAGACTGAGTCGAATCACATGAAGGTGAACTATATAAATTACAAATAATATATATATTTAATAAAATAAAGAGTTTATGAGAATTTTATAGGATATTCATGTAAATATTAAACAAGGATAAAATAATTATCAAAATTAGAGGATTCACTAATAGTATTTTAAATAAGTATAGTATAAACTATTTTTATTACTCAATTGGAAACCACACACAAAGGAGGTTCTAATCAGATTATAAATGGTTAACATGATTAAATTAGTTATCTTATTCGAATAATGTTAATACTTATAAATATTATCAGGTGTTCATGATATTAATTTATATTAACAACAAGTCAAATTCTTTTCATAGCATAAGTGTCGGTTAAACCATACAGTAGGCTATGAAAGAGTCAAGCATTTATTGTATCAAGGGTTATACAACATAAATCTAGATTAACCATTTAACAAGCAATGTATTAAGAATGAGTAATATAAAAAATACAAAACATGTTAGTATCAAACATTAAAGTCCTTGTCGAGTTTACACTATACTTATTCTTATACCATTAGTGTAACCTTTTCACCTTGATATAATAAACTTACCTAAACATAATGAAAGAGAGAAACATAAATAAACAAGATAAAAACATAAATAAGATATAAGTTAACTAAGTAAAGGAAAAGAAAGAAAAAGCATAAATAAGAGATTAATATAACATAAAATAAAACTTGAACATTACAAAATAGTAAGAAAGAAAGCAAGAATATGATCTTCATTTGAAAACCAAGATGCCTAAATGCATGGCAAATGCCTCGTTTTATAGGCCAAAATTCAAAACTATTGATTTGATGACTAATTATTAAGTGGGTGATCATCTCTTGACTTTGTGACAATCCTTATCTTTTTGTCTGAATAAAACATCATTGATAACATTAGAATTTGAACAGATAGTCTTCATGAAAGTTCTAATAAAATGTCTCAGCTTTTCAACAAAAAAGAAACATTGCATTTGGACTTCTAGAACTTGAGATATGAGTTAAACACTAAACAATATCTAAGCTGTAATACAGATTCTGACTTCTCCATTGTTGCTACAATTTGAACTTGAAAACAACCTTTTTTAATTTGGACTCTTTATGAAAGCTTTAGGCCTATGTTTTAGCTTTCCATACATATAAACCAAGCCTAAATCCAAGTTCTACAACTCTAGTTATGATCCAATAACCAAATGGTATTCCAGTATAGACTAAACCAGGATCTCTTTTCTAAGCTTAGCCTGTTTTTTGTCTTTTTAATTTTAGTAGTTAAACTCATCAATCAATTATTTGATTTATATGATAAGCCTGTATTTAACATGAATATTTACCATAAATTAATGGTATCTTATATTATCAGACTTGTTATTATAAAACATGTTCTAATTAAGGAGTTATTAATACTTCAAATGCAAAATAATGATATAAAACCTTGATAAAAATGCATTTTTAAGTAATAATCATTTACTAATCTTAACTGTTTACGCTTGAAATGAGGATAGATAATCTTTATATCCCTTTCACATTCTAAAATGAACATATTTCTTGTGGTCTTTTTTTGAACCTTTCTTTGGTGAAAAATCGTGACTAAGATCACACCCTACACTAGAGGTAAGTAAAAATTTTAATAATGAAAATAAATGATGAAAAAGCCGTTAAAAAGCCAAAAAAAAATAGCCTATAAAAATCAAATGTTAGGGTGCATGCCCAAATCATAAGAAAAAGTGATAGGCAAAACAAAGTGAATATGCCTAGGCCAAAACAATGAAAAAGGGCAAACCAAAGAAGAGCGATAAAAGAAAAGATGAAAGGCATAAAAATCGAATTTTTAATAGTGATTCTCAGTTTTTAAAACCTTGAAACACTCTTTGCGCCTTATGAATCCTTTTTCTTTCATAACAAAAAACCACAACCTAGGTTATGTGCCTATAAAAGTCCTTTCTAATCAAGCAAACAATCAACTTGGAACAATAAATAATGCTCTCAAAATACAAAGAGTACTTTTTTATAAGAGTCATGACCTCGAGAACAAGCTACTCATCATTATTCATGCTGATAAAATAAGTGTTTCAAAAGAGAAAAAAATTTCTCAAACAAAACCTCGAGCATGTTCTCGAGCCTTTTACTTTGAAACCCATAAAAACAAAAGATCACCTCATGACATACCTTCACCAATGACAATATTGCTAAACACAAGAACAAATAATCTCTTTTCTAAGAAAAAAATAACTAGGGAGTTGCAACATTTCAAAAGAAAATAGTTTCAAACTCACATTAATTTTTTTTTTTTCAAAATACAAGATCAAGATTTCAATATTCATTCTAGACAAATATTACTTCACCAAACAGAAAAGAAGAGAAATGAGAGAATGGTCACTCAAAACTATTATTTATCTGAGTTGTTGACAGAACACATTTAAAGGCAATGGCCAGTGTAAAAGGGTAATATTATGTTTAGAAGGAGAATCGATCCCTTTTAGATAACCATATAAAAGGAAAATTTCCTATAGTGAGACGAGAGGGCATTCGGATTCACAAAAAGCAATTTGATCCTTTCAACAAATGACACCGAATGTTTTTAGTAGTGAGACAAGGGAGTAATGAATGATCCTCACAAATTATTCAACGAGACAGAAAATCTCTAACAAACAAATGGGTCACGATGGACACCATGAAGGCTAGGCAATGTAAAATCATAAATATTCTTGAAAAAACTTAAATGGGCCAACTTGAGTGGACTAGAGCCGAATGACAAAAGGACTAGGAATAAAAAATAACAAGTCCTCACAAATCAAAGACCAAGAAAATTGAGAAGAAATGAGGGTGATGAGTACTTAAAAGTGTATTTTTATCAAGGTTTGATATCATCATTTTGCACTTGAAGTACTAATAACTCCTTAACTAAAACATGTTTTATAATAACATGTCAAATAATATAAGATCTCTTAAATTTATAGTAAATGTTCATTTTAAATGCAAACCTATCATATAAATGAAAAGATTGATTAATGAGGTTAATTACTGAAATTGAGAAGACAAAGAGAGAGTTAAGCTTAAAAAAGAGATATTGATTCAATTCAAACTAAAATACTGTTTAGTTATTAGATCATGTCTAGAGCTCTAGATCTTGGATTTTAGTTTGGTTTATATGGCTAAAAAGTTAAAACATAGGCCTAAAACATTCATGAGAGTTAAAGACTAAATTCTGCCATTTGAAAGTCGAAATCTTAGCATCAAAAAAGAAGTTTGAATCTATTCTACAACCCAAATAATATTCAATGTTCAGTCCATATCATAAGTTCTAGAAATCCAAATACATCGATTCTTTTTTTATTGGAAAGCTAAGTCAATTTTCTAGAACTTTCATGAAGACTATCTGCTCAAATTTTGATGGTAGCAATGACATTTTATTCAGACAAAAAGATAAGGATTGTTACTAAGTCAAAATATGGCCACCTACTCAGCAAATAGTCATCAAATCAATGGTTCTAAATTTTTGCCTATAAAAGGAGGTATTTTTCATGCATTTAGGCATCTCAATTTTCAGATCAAGATCATGTTCTTGCTCTCTTTCTTTATATTTTTGTAATGCTTAAGTTTTGCTTTCATTAATCTCTTGTTTATGCCTTTCACTTCCTCTACTATACTTATATAATCATGTTCTTCTCTTGTTTATTTATGTTTCTTTTCTTCATTATGTTTAGCTAAGTTTATTATGTCAAAGTGAAAATGTTTCACTCATTGTGTTAGCTAAGTTTATCTAATGGAGGCATGTACAACCTCAAAGAAGATCATGACCTCTAAGCTAAATTTGCATCTTTAGCTAGGGACATCATGGAAAAAACAATTAGAAAAGAATTACAGGTCTCCATAATATCTAATTGAATGAATACAATGTTTAAACACGTTGATGCCTTCATTGCCTTACCAGGTAGTCTAGGTACATTGGAAGAGATCTTTCATATTTTCTCTTAGGCCCAACTTCATATTTACCATAAACCTATAGGTTTACTCAATATTAATAGTTTTTATGATAAATTGTTATCTTTTCTTGATCATGTTGTAGAATAAAATTTTCTAATATCTTGGCATCACAAATCATAATATGTGTTGCTATTACTGAACAACTAATTGATCAATTGCAATCTTTTATTCTTGTAATTGATTCCTCCATGAATCTAAAAGAATGGTCAAACAAGGAAAGCCATAAAAAGCTGAGATTGGATTTAAGCCTTAGTTTGTAAAAACTTGTGTCTTTTGGTTTTATTAATAGCATAATATTTTACTGTTTTGTTATCTCTTATATTTATTTAAGTGTGTTTCAAATTTATCAACGTTCATTATTTCAAGTGATGTTTTCTATACTCTATCTTCCTACCTTAGGGCATTGAGGATAATGTCTTGTTTTGGTTGGGGGGTAGTAGTTGATAAAAAAAACTAATTACCTAACTGTTTTTGTTTTTAATAAAATCATTTGACAAAACTATTATTATTAGAATGACAGAGTAAGGAAGAATTTTATTGACTCTTGAGATACATCTTAGTAAATATTTTTCAATGATTATTTGCAATATTCATAACAAGGTCTATCACATACTTCTCATAAAATATTTAGGTTTACAAACTCTTGTATTTTATCAATTGATTTTGCTTATATATTTATTTAAAAAGTATTCTTAAACTTTCATTTTCACACACACACACTTTAACATATGATTTTGGGTTATACATTGGATTATTATATTATTTATGTTTTTTTTTTGTTCAAGATAACAACTAAGGGAAAATGATAGTACATAATTTGCAAAAAAAAAAACAAAAAAAAATGAGTAAAAAAAATGATAATAATAAATATGTAGATAAGTTTGGTTTCGTAGCCTCCCTAACCTAAGCAATTAAGCCCGAAGGGGTGTTTTAACACCTAATACCCTAAAGTCAACTGACTTGCGAACTATTACCCCAATGCTTGTTACATGAGTTAAGGAGAAAAGCTTAAGGGAATCAAATATTGCACTATCTACGTATCAGTATTTGCAACCCGAGTTACTATGCTAGTAGGGGTGTCTCAACTCATAATGCCTTAAGACCAACTGGTCTGGGAGTCATTAGCTGAAAGCTCATTACATAGGTTAAAGAGCTTTGTATTTTAAGTTATGTGTATATATAAAAAATAAAAAATAAAAAAAGATAATAATCTCAACCCAATAAAGTTAACCTTAAACATTAGAACATAATATTGTTTTCTTCCAATAAAAGCCCCATCATCTATGTTTTCATACATTGGGCATATAAAAAAAAGGTTTATTAATATTTTACTTAAGAGGTATTGAGCTGATATATATAAATTTAATGAAAGCTTGTTTACTTGGATATATTAATGAAAGTTGAATGATGAATACCTTGCTTTGTGGAACTTGTAAATTGTTTTCTATTTTAATAGACTAGTAATAAGTTGGTTGAGGGGTGTGATTAGTACTTAAAAGTGTATTTTTATCAAGGTTTTATATCATTATTTTGCACTTGAAGTATCAATAATACCTTAACTGGAGCATGTTTTATAATAACAAGTCTGATAATAGAAAATAGCTTTAATTTATGGTAAATGCACGCATATCTCACAATTTAAAAGATTGATTATTGTGATTAACTATTGAAAGTGAAAGGATAAAAAAAGGTTAAGCTTAAAAAGGAGATACTAATTCAATTCAAATTCGAACATTGTTAAGTCATTAGGTCATATCTAGAGCTATAGATCTTGGATTTCAATTTGGTTTATATGACTAGAAAGATAAGAAATAGGCCCACATCGTTCATGAATGAGGAAAGTCCTAAATTTGCCATTTTTAAATTCAAAGTTTAGCCATAAAAGTCAGAATTTGTCCTGCAATCTAGCCCAAATACTACTCAGAATTTTACCTATAGCTAGAGTTCTAGAAGGCAAAATGATGTGAAATTTGGTGGGTGGAAGGAAAAGATAATTTACAACAAATTTCATGAAGACCTGTTTAAATTCTGATGTTAGTAATGACATTTTATCCAGACAAGAGCTTGAGGGTTATCCCCCACGTTTACCAGCAGCATTACTTAGTATTTTAGACATATCTCGAGTTATAATGATTCAAATGCTCTGTCATTTGGTAAGTGGAAAGAGACGACAATTTCCAATAACTTTCATGCAAATACTTTGCCAAATTCCGATTGCATCAATATCATTTCATCTAGCCAAGATATTTAAGTGTCGTTGTCCACCAAGTCCACTAAATCAATAGTTGGTCATTACATAAATTATCAATTACCAAATGAATACTTCTAAATTTTTGCCTATAAAAGAAGACATTTGCCATTCATTTAGGCATCTTGGTTTTTAGATCAAGATCTTGCTCTTGCTTTCTTTGTATTTTATAATGTTCAAGTTTTATCCCATGTTATTTTTTTTATTTCTTGTTTATGTTTTTTATTTCTTTTACTATACTTATATAATTATGTTCTTATTTTTTTTTTATGTTCTTCTTCTTAATAATATCTAGCTAACTTAATTATGTCAAGGTGAAAAGGTTTCACTAATGGTATTCGGATAAGTATAATATAAATGCAATATTTTGTTTATTTATGTTCTTCTTCTTCTTCATAATGTCTTATCATTTTTATCTTATTATTCTTAACACCTTACTTGTTAAATTGTTAATCTAGATTTGTGTTGCATAACACTTGTAACATGACTAAAATATTGATATCTTCTTCGAAGTACAAGAGTGTTGAAATAATAAATAACCCGGTGTCGCTACACGTCGGT
>NW_011500316.1:31989-32068 GCF_000495115.2 Populus euphratica
TGTCGCTACACGACGTCTGGCAATGGCTCCGCTCTTTTTTTGTTTGTTTAACAAAAAGAATAAGTTTTTTTCTTGATTT
>NW_011500316.1:32106-32478 GCF_000495115.2 Populus euphratica
CCATCTAGTAATTTGAGGGAACTAGAAATCCAAAATTAGATACTGGTCCCAGAGATTCAGGTACTGGGTTAGTTATGATTAAGGGAAGGTAGACACTACCCTTAAAACATACTTTCAGAGAAAGGTTACCCTTACTTGTGTGTTTTTTTATTTGATTCAAATGCTATTATATTTTGAGCTTATTTGCGAAAATTTTTAAGATGGTTAACGTCGGTCCCTTAAAATAGGAGACACGTTAAAAATAACATCAGTCCCTAAAATTAGGAGACTTTGTCTAAGATGTCGACGTTTGTCCCTAAAATGGAGAGCTACGTCTGATTTACCAAAAGAAATAATAATGGACATAATCCATATTTGGTATTTAAATTTTTG
>NW_011500316.1:32733-33789 GCF_000495115.2 Populus euphratica
ATTTATATATAAAAATATCAAAAATACCATAAAAAATCATAAAAAATTACCTAAGTGCCACTGTATAGGTAAAAGGCTGAAATACCCTCGGATTTCTCAGAAATTTATGAAAATACCACTAGCGGCCCGTGTACCTCACGTGCGGTTACTATTGGAGGCAGCAAAATTTCCTGTCGAGTTTCCAGCCAAAAAAATGATTGATTCTAATAGATCTGAGGGCGAGGATTCTGATGGTGGTGGTCTCGACGACCGTTGATTGCTGACAAGGGAGAATCATCGATTTGAAGCTTCGATGGCCGATGACTATTGATTAGTACTTAAAAGTGCAGTTTTATCATGGTTTTATATCATCTTTTTGCACTTGAAGTATCAATAACTCCTTAACTAAAATATGTTTTATAATAATGTATCTAATAATATAAGATACCTATAATTTATGGTAAATGTCTATTTTTAATGCAGGCCAAACTTAGAAAAGAGATGTCGGAGCAATCCAAACCGGAACACTGTTGGATGAACTGATCGTGTAGTTGTGATTGGCTTAATCTGCAAGTTGATCGGACGATCCAGATGGGTTGAGCTTTTTTCCGGTGTGGCGCGGTGTACCGAGTGTTTAGTACACCTGATGATGTAGGGCAACAGGATCGAAGGGAAGATTATTTTAAAGGCCCAGATTAGATTTAACGGTTAGGATATTTTTGGTATTTTTCAAATTGTTTTAAAAAAAATCAATATCTTACTCGCGTGAAGAAAAAGTAGAAAATAAAATAAACAATATCAAATAATAACACAAATAGTAAGCTATTGGATTCAGATTTCTCTTCTTTTCTTTTTTTTTTCTCCTTCTGGCTTAGTTTCAAACTATTTATAGCAATGAAGAGGGGACATGGAATCACGGGTTATGCAAAATTTTCAATATACAGCTGTACCGCCTACCATCGGCAAAACTCCTCCGCCTACAAAAATTGTATTATTTTTTTATTATACATAATAATAATATTTATTTATAGGGATAAAATTAAAAACTCAAATCAGTATTAGAAAAAGCTTTTCAAC
>NW_011500316.1:33843-34182 GCF_000495115.2 Populus euphratica
GTATCAACTCGGTGGACCGGGTTTTTTGACCAAAAATAACAGTTTTGACCAAAAATAGCTTGAAACTCATTTTTTTATCTCGATCAACATGGTGGGACCTATATTGACCCGGTGGACTCGGTTTTGACAAAAAATGATAGTTTTGACCCGAAACGGTCTGAAACTCATTTTTCATCTTGGTCGCCATGGACCCATGACACGACTAAAAGATTGATGTCTTCTCTCAAGTGCAGGAGTTTCGAAGTAATAAATAACCCAGTAAGATCGGGATTGAGTCATAGGGAGGTTAACTGTACAAATTATAAACAACAATTATAAACAACAACAATAGTAACAATA
>NW_011500316.1:34245-34445 GCF_000495115.2 Populus euphratica
ATAAAAATAAAAATAGTAATAAAGACAGAAAACAAAAAGAGGAAGATGAGAACTTGGAGATGGAATTCAGTTATCATCTTCATTCCTGCATTGAGGTAAGGCCCGCTTCCTGACATTTTAATTCACTGCTACAGTAGCAGTGAATTATAATTCACTTGCTCCTGTAGCAAGTGAATTATGATTCATTGGGCAGGCATGCA
>NW_011500316.1:37472-39719 GCF_000495115.2 Populus euphratica
ACCTTTTCACCTTGACATAATAAACTTAGCTAGACATAATGAAAGGAAGAAAAGTAAATAAACAAAATAAGAACATAAATAAGATAAAACTTAACTAAGTAAATGAAAGGAAATGAAAGGCATAAACTTGTTTGATATTGATATGTAGATAGTGCAATGTTTGATTCCCTTAAGCTTTTCTCCTCAACCCATGTAACAAGCGTTGGGCCAATAGCTCCCAAGTCAGTTGACTTTAGGGTATTAGGTGTTAAAACACCCCTTCGGGCTTAATTGCTTAGGTTAGGGAGGCTACGAAACCAAACTTTTCTACATTTTTATTATCATTATTTTTTTTTCTATTTTTTTTGTTTTTTTTTCAAATTATATGCTATCGTTTTCCCTTAGTTGTTACCTTTAACAAAAGAATATAAATAATATAATAATCCAATGTGCAACCCACAATCATATGTTAAAGTGAGTATGTGAAAATTAAAGTTTAAGAATACACATTAAATGAGTATACGAGCAGAATTAAGTGATAACAATGCGAGAGTTTGTAAACCTGAATATTTTAAGAAGTATTATGATAGACCTTGATAAGAATGGTTATTAAGATGGGTCTCAAGAGTCACTTTAACAAAAGAGCTCATTTACTCTATAATCCTAGTAACAAAAATTTTACACATGCTTTATGAAAAAGAAAACACAATTAATTAATTTTTTTTAATATCAACTACTACCCTCTCACTACAACTAAAATGAGACATTGTCCTCAACATTCTAAGGTAGAAAGATAGAGTATAGAAAACATTATCTGAAACACCGAACACTGACAAACTTGAAACACACTTAAATAAATATAAAACACAACAAAACACAAATATTATGCTATTAATAAAACCAAAAGACACAAGTTTTTACTAACTAAGACTCAAATCGTAGTTGTGATTGTGGCTCACATCTTCCCTTGGTTTTACGTTCCAGAATAGCTTAAACGCCCTCTATGGGTCATAAATAAACTTCCCGTCTAGTTTTCTTAAAAATCGGCAAACAGGGTCTTTTTTAGTCAAATTTCCAATACTATATCGAGCATGTTCTTTATGGAATAGTGGCCATAAATCATGAATTGCACAATACACATCCTTACTAAGATGCGTCTCAAGAGTTAATAAAAGATTATCTAAAGACCCCTTACTCAGGCCATCCTTAATGAATAGTACTTTATCTTCTTGGTTGACAAATACCATTTCTAAAGAATGACATTGTGCATTGTAAGTCCATCTAGCACATCGATGACAGACTTTCAGTCGTTTTGCACGATGTTTCTTTGCAAAAGTGCTTTTACCTATTTCAGGCATGTGTGAAATGAAAGAAATGGAAGACTCACTTGATAATCGGACCTTTGCTTTAATTAACCAATGAATTTCTTCAGGAATTTCATGGTTCATTAACAATCTCAATCTTGCACACCTAGCTCGGTAAATTTTTGTAATCGCATTTTAAGGCAAAGTGGGAAAATATTTTTTAAATTTTTCAAGAGTGGTGTCTATTTTTTAAGATGAGAAGTGGAAAAGAGATGCAAAGAGAAGAGAAGGAACAAGGAATTGAACAAATATATACACAGATATTAGTTATCATGGAAAACTAAAAAAACCAACTTAAAAGTCATGGAGTATCGTTATCCATCATTTAACCGGGGTGAGAGTCATGGAAAACTGAAATGACCCCCACATGCTTAAGAATGACAAAGTTTAATGACACTACTTACCTTATTGTCGGGAATGCATCTTTGAAATATTTGATCAGGACAATATTTGAATAAGTTGGGTCATCCCAATAAAAGTTCTTCACTTCGTTCAAAACTTTTCTTTGTCCTGGGTACTCCAATGAGCTGGCAAATCTCTTGAAGCAAGAAAATTGATATTTTTATCATACCAAGGTATTAGACTAAGAGAAAGTAAGGATTCATTAGGCAAGTAATAATCGATTGGTGTGATGTCAAATGTCAAATCTGTTGTCACTCTTGACAAAAGATCCGCATCAATATTTTTTATGCTTTGTTCATCTATGATTTTTTCCTATGAATAAATCATTTGCAAATCTTCAAATTCATCAATCTTATTTTTATTTAAAGTAGATTCATGTTGATCATAAACTAATTTTTCAATATGATCTACTTCATGTAAATCATTATCATCTACAGGTTGCTTGCAAATGTTGAAAATATTCATCTCCAATGTCATATTTCCAAATGATAGCTTCATCAGT
>NW_011500316.1:40254-40432 GCF_000495115.2 Populus euphratica
CGACTTTTCTAGCTAAAGATGCAAACTTGGCTTGAAGGTCATGATCTTCCCTACTCCCTAACAGACCTCCACTAGATGTATAAGGTTGAGTTTTACTCGGTGCCTTATATGTACCTATGGTATCCTAATTTTAAGCATTTTCAGCTAACAAGTCTAAGTACTTTATTGCTTCATCAGG
>NW_011500316.1:40457-40812 GCF_000495115.2 Populus euphratica
AACATTCAGCTCATTTCGACTTCTAGAACTCCAGATATGGCCAAGATACTGAACAGTGCTCGGTTTGGAGGACAGGTTCGGGCTTCTTTGTTGTTGCAACAATTTTGACATGAAAATGGTCTTTTTAGATCTTGGGCTTCATATGGAAGTTGTAGGCCTATGTCTTCCCTTTCCATCCATATAAAGTAGGCCTAAATCCAAGATCTACAGCTCAAGATATGACTCAATTACCTAACGGTATTTCGATTTGGATTACACCGATATCTCATCTCTAAGTTTGGTCATCTCTTTGTCCTTTCAATTTCAGTTCCTAAACTCATCAATCAATCCTTTCATTTATGTGATAAGCCTATAT
>NW_011500316.1:50636-50772 GCF_000495115.2 Populus euphratica
TTGATTTGATGACTAATTGATGAGTGGGTGACCAATTCTTGACTTAGTGACAATCCTTATTTTATCTTGTTTTCCCAAAATATCATTAATAATGTTAAAATTAGAACCACTTGAAAACATGAAAGTTGTAAGAAAT
>NW_011500316.1:51246-52529 GCF_000495115.2 Populus euphratica
CTAATCATAAGTGTTTCCCACTCCCTCCCCAACTTATTTAATTTATTATCACTATAGCAAGCGTGCGTGAACAATACACACACGCTTGCAAAGGACCAACTGGTCGGGTTACTGGTTTGAACTAGTAACCTGGACGGGTAGGATTGGCTAGATTCAGCCTAGCCCATACGATTAGGCTATATCCAACCCAATGCAAGAAAGAAAAAAAAGAGTGGGTCAGGTCTAGGCCTTAGGCCCAGTCGGCCCAAATTGTGTTTGCAATGGGTGTTTTTGGAAAAACACATCCTTATATCTTTTCCATGTATTTTACTCCCCTTTTATTTTGATATCTAGTCAAATAAGCCCCTTTTCCATATCAAAAAATTCCATAAATATTTAGGAATCTTTGATGATTTATTTATGGGGGGTACCTTGTTTTAGTTTTATTTTTTTACGTCTTGTTTTTTTCTACTTTATGTTCAATCTGTGGACCATTACTGTTAAATGCAAATTTGTTGGAGCAATCCTTTTTTTCATTCTTTTATAAAAATAGTAATAATAAAAAGGGTAAACAAAAACAAAAAGGCATAGAAAAAGTATTTCTTCTCCATTAAAAATTCAAATTTTTACAAATTTATTCACTAGTGTTAAAATAAGGAATGTCATAACCCAATTTTGACCTTATTTTTTATTATTGTTTTATTTTAAAAAAATAATGAAAAACAAGTAAAAATAAAATAAATGAAGAGTGAATTAAAATTTGGATTAAGGGCAACATGATTGGAAGTTTAAGGATTTAATTAAACTCTTGACTAGTTTAATTAATTAAATCAAGGGCTTAATTAGAGAATTAATAAGTTTGCAGACTTAATTAAACTTTGATTTAATAAATTAAGTAATTCAGGGATTTAATTGAAATTAATCCAAAGGAAAAAATTAAATTTATTGATTAAGGGACCCAATCGATACATTTCAAAACATTAGGGACCAAGATGAAAAATAGCCTCAAGGATGCAAACGGCGTCGTTGGAAGCTTTGTTCTTCATCCCTTTTGTTTCGTACGGAGAAACTAATTCAACAGGAAATCTGCAACAAATCATGGACCACGATCCCGTTCATGGGGTAATGGTTGTTGAGGCTCTCTGGCCTTTTAAAAGACAGTGAGTAGCAGGGCAGAGAACCAGAGGGGATAAAAAAAACAGAGCAAACATGAGAGAGGAGGAGACGCCAGCTTTGCCTTCATCTTTAGATTAAAAAAAAAAGGGGGGCAGAATTGGGGGGGGGAAACACAAGCACAGGAACAT